>NW_006800266.1:102057-192390 GCF_000485575.1 Poecilia formosa
ACACACACACCATTTTTGGCTTTGACCAATAAAGTTTATTCAAAAAGAACATTTCAGCAACAAGGCAATTCAAAATGCTTTACATATTGAAAGGATAAAAACATTATACAGTCACCCATTTTGAAGCCAGTAACAGACATTGAATTTATCAAGTGCCATCATTTTCTGGACTTGTGGTCAGGGACTGAACAAAATAATTTCCAGGGCCACAGATGGCTCTTGGGCCATGCTTTGGTCACCATTGCAGTATGGTGAAGGAAGAAAATTGGGAGCCATGAGGAAATCTGGGCGAGTTCTACACCAATTTTAAATGTGGAAAGTTTTTGCAGCCTTCATGAAAAGCCATGTTGTCTGACGGATGTTACTCTCTACTGCACACGCTCTATTAAAACATCTAGGAACTAGTAATTGAGAGCAGTAATTCATTATGGACATGTTTATGGGAGGATTTGTTTTTTATTTAGTTGTGAACTGAATAAACAATAGGGGGCGAATGAAACACAAAGCCATAATTCTTTACTGTAATTAGGGTTCCTTATTGGGAAAAAAAACTACTTCCTTTGTTTGCCAAAGCTCCATTATTTTCTATAGAGAGGTTGGTGTTTTCACTCATTATTTGCTGCTGCTCACACAATTTCCATGAACCACAACTAGTTCTGTGAATGAGAGCAGCAGCAACCAGCAGGAGGGAGATATTGAAGCTATTCTTGAACATTTTAAACTCCATTTAAAAGCTGAGTGTGCCATCGTTTTATGGGGTGGGAAGAAGTAGTGAAACATTGTGGATGTTCCAGTGTGGCTACCAGATGCTTTGAAATTTTATTTGTCCTTCTTTACAGTTTTGTTTTCCTTTTTATTCTTGTTTTCCTTACTTCTCTCTTTTCTTCCTTTTCTTTTCTTCTAATCCGTTTTGGTCCATGAGCAAGACTCTGTCTCAATGTAGTAATTGGTGGGTAAACACTGCAGAAGCTCCAGAGAGGTGTGTTAAACTCCAACTACTTCCTGGCCTGGATCTGGGTTGTCAGTGGCCTAATAAATTCGACCAAATTCACCTTTTAAGTTCTGTACGCTTCAGATTCTCGACTTTGAAAATCCAGAAGGGAGGAACAAAAAAGAAGCACAATTGAGCAAAAATGTCTGACAGAACTTAAGCTGATCCTTAATTAGAAATACTTTGTTTCATGTGTACAGGAAGTAGAAGAACTTGATTATTCTGTAATCCATATTCTTTATTCTCTCCCCATGTCAATTAGCACGATATTAACTTGTTCCCCTTAAACTGGCCAAAACCAGCGGCTCCCCAGGAAGCTGTGTGAGATTCGCCCAGAAGTTTAACCTGAAAAGGGGCTTTAAATGACTGTCGTCTTGCTCACGAGGTCTGACAGATGCCCTTCTTTTGCCAATCCCTTCCATTGCCTTTTGAGTGGCTGCTCATTCAGTGTTTTATTAGATGAGGAGACAAGCAGAACAGAATAATTCAGTAAAGGACCTTGGCTCTTGGGTGGATTACAGCTGAGAAACAACATATTTGTGTCTACTTGCTCCAAGAGCAGCAGCTGCTGGAGAAAAAAAAGAGGAAATCATTTAGTCTGTTTGTTTGACCTGTTCAGTCGTGGCAAAAGTCAGCATCTGGTTGGCAGTTAACCGCAAGGAAAGCATGGTTGCTTATTAACATGACAAACCAGTACATGTTGTTAAGCTGAATTAATAATGTTCATGTAGTATTTAGTTATATGTATGCAAATATGGCTTTGGAATAAACAAGGGTATTGACTAACATTTCCTAGATGAGGTCAGAGGAGAACAGGCAGACAGTAGATGGAAACCTTCTCTCTATGTACAAAACGTCAATCCTTGAAGCAAATGGTCCACTGGGTCAGAAGAATGTAAAGGGTCCAACTGCTATCAGGTAAGAACTGGAAACTGAGGCTACAATAATAATAATAAAAATGACAATTATAATAATATAATTTATTAGTATTTATTAACATGATGTAATTATAATCTTAAATGTTAGATCTATAATAGAGCACTGTTCTGTAAAACCAGGAAACCAACCCTTCAGACAAAACATCAGACCGGCCTCCTGGGAAATATCCCAATTCTCCTGATTAGCTAATCCGGGTCTGTACATGTCCACAAATCAGGACAGGTCCAAACTGCAACAAACCGTCTGCATGGCAGTTCCTGGGGGCTGACCTTCCTTCTGTCCAGTACTTATTCAGATCTGGGGTGAGACAAAAATGGCAGCTAAAATCTCTGCATACCCAACACCATCCGCATACATGTAGACAAAAAAAGGGGGTGTTGGTTCTTTCCTTCAGCCTTTGTTAGTAAGACATAGATTGGTCTTGTGAAATCTCTCTTGAAAGCCTCATAACTCAGCAGGAGGTTGAGTAAAAGTGAATTAATTATTACTGATCAACAACAGTTTTCTCACATGCTAATGAAATATGCATTTGATTAAGTAGTCATTGCCCCCAGCTTAACAAAATGAAGAATTTATGGATCAAGGTTTTTTATTAAGTGCAACAAAAATAATCTAGCATGGCGGGAACAGTTTGTCAGGGCATAGATTTTTACCACCAAATCTATGGAGACCCCTAAATGTGACATTCTCTCTTGCACCAGCAGTAAAAATATGTAGCTATTCCAGCACATGCTTCTGTATTGTGGTTGGTGGTTTCAGCCTGGAAAAGCAGAAACGTACTCAGCTGTATTCATATGCAGGATATGAAACTGATGCAGATGTTTTCTGCTATTGTTGTGGTGTTTTTGTGTAGGAATCTGAGTTTCTGAACTAGTAGCAAACTAAAACTGTGTTCTGTTACAAATGCTATCATGTAATTTCCTCAAGTGATAAAAATGTCAATTGAGGAAATCACTTTTGAAATGTTTTGCTTCCCAAAATAAGCAAGTAGTATTTTTAAAACTAATTGATTTAGTTCTGCTCTAAATTATTTGGAATTAGAACATGAGGAATTAATTTGTATATAACTAACCTGTAGACAGAAACCTCTTCATATACTACTTCTGAAAAGTTACTTCAACCATTTCATTTCGTTGGACTGGAATTGTAAAAGAGATGTACATATATGGGGGGAATTTTACTGCCATAAGATGAGAACTTAAGTTTTCAATCTCAAAACTTCTGCTCTCTTACAAATATTTTCTGTTTCAAATATTTTCTGTTCTCTCTCACATTTTCTACTAGCACGCAAACTTTTTCCCTGCACACATCAAATCTGTGCTTGTAAACCTCTCTGCTCCCTTGCAAAATTTTCTGCCCTCTTGCGTATCAGTTTTTTTTAACTAGGTTTACTAGGTTTAATGACAAATGATGGCCATTTTCAGTCACAGTGAGTTGTTTAAAATGAAGTCAGAGTAAGTGCAAGAGGTTTAAAAAGGTCTGTGAAAGAAAAACATTTTCTACAAGACATTTTGGCTCTTTGTTCAGGCAATCCTCACTTTAGGCAGATAACAGGATGGTTAAGCTTCCAGAGAAGCTGCTCTGTTTTATTGTATTGAACCTGGAATATGCTGGTTTTGAAAATATTAAGAGGCTTTTGGAAATCTCAGAATGATAGATCTACACTTTCTAGCTAATACACAGAAAGACGGCTGTTTCCAGGTACTAATGCTAATCGAGCTAATTGCTAAAAGGTGCTTTCCCGTCGCTCTGTTTTGAAATCAAAGTTTACAAACTGCGAAGATTACCAGCAACTTTGGTAATCTTCTTGACTTTGACTTTGTGTCAACGTCAAGAATACAAAATATTTTAATGATACAAGTCTAGTAATCGATAATTATACTACGTTAGCAGCTGTAAACATGATTGTCATACTATGAGAACCCGTTACTGGACAATGCCTTAATCCTAATCTTAATTCTTTAGTTCGCTATTTACCTCTACTTGATATGTTTCCAGAAGTTTCTTGCCTGTCATGTTGCAATCATCACATTTTCCAGACTGATTAAGCTCAGACACCGATAAATCTCATAAGCATGTCTCAGACACAGAATATGAAGCCATAATGGGTTCATTAATGGGTCAAAGCACCTACAATCTGTCATTCAGTTGGTGGGCAGTTTAATTCTGTCTTCTTCCTGGGTTCAATCCGACATTCCAACAATCACAGAGATGGTCTTCAAAACTTTACTATGGCTTTACTTCATAAGATTTAAGTTGCATTGTTTTCTCTAAACATATATAAGCAAGGATTGATTTAAGCCAATTTAGTACCTTTGAGTTATTTAAAACACACAGTTGTCAAAATATTCAATATTTTGACATAATCAAAACTACGACAATGAATTCTTCAAAGATGCTCATTGCGTCAAAATAGAAATCCCTATGAAGCAGAGGGACATGGAAATTAGTGTTGGAGACCTCATGCTAACACTATAACACTATGGCTGATTTTTGAGAGAAATTGTAGATAAACAGTTAATAAAATAAAACAATGCCTGGTTAAAATTACACTTTTAGCATTTTCTCATCTACTGTTATGTGTAACAGGAAGTGACCCTTTTAAATTTTTAGATTTTTTTTAAGCGACTTATTGGTGTGGAAGCTAAAATATTCTTATCTTGTAATTAATCATGTTTTTTTGCTTTTACCCACAAAGAACCCGTACCATCAATAAATAATGTTGCCGCGGCACCAAAAAAGGCTTCGAGTATTTTCCTTAGTGTCTGTATCAAATTTGAAATTTTACAATCGTGACAACCCTGCCTGAAAAAAAAAATGTTGTAAAAATGTTACTGTTTTTTTAGAACGTTGTATGTCTTGTTGTAAATTACTTTTTTGTGGGCTCAAGTCCAATAAGAATATTTTTGGAATTTGCTTTTACCGTGGTCAGACAGTACAGTTAGAAAAAAGTAAGTAAACTTGTCTATGTGTAAATTCTTTACTAGGAAGATTGTGGAATGTCAAAACACAACACTACAGGGCTCCAACTATCCCTTTGTGGCATAACCAGAAACCTTCAGACCAACCATTTTCAAATGAAGGTATTTATAAGCAGTTTAGGTGCTTAGCAGTCACTGAGTGGTTGATTCCTTTGGTCCATTGATGTGAGTAGTTGAAGTATCCTTATAATAGGCACTTTGTTTCAAAAATGACTGAGCAGTTGATTGAGCAACATGCCTGCTCTTTGATAAATGCTGTCTGCTGAGGACTTTCCAGACTGCTCTGTGTAACACACCATCTGGTGTGTCAGGTTAGCACTCTGTAGGATTCCCCTGAAAAACAGATCATATGACAAATTATCCCTCTGTAATGTGCATCATCATCCGTCAATGGGGACACCTGCAGCTCAGACCTGTACCCCCCTGTAAAGTATTAGATCAAAAACAGAAAGAAGAGCTTAGCAGAAACAAGACAACAAAAAACTATGATGAAAAGTTGTAAGTTGGTCAAAAGTTGTAGATATTCTAAGGAAAAAACAATCAGATGGGAGAAATTGAAGAGAGAGAAAATTCAGCTTTATTATCAGTGGGGGACTGCATCTTCTGAAGTATTATGATAGGATCATTATGAGAGGATTAATATTAGCAACCATTTGTAGGATTTAGGGACACAGCGTTAAATACAGTTTTATTGGCCATATGGCTGTGTCCATATGGCAGGGATGAAGATTGGCAAACAGGTCTGTTTGTCACAAGTCTTGCTTCTCACAACATAACTTCTTATCCTACTGTTCACTTATAGGCTAATAGTTCTAATGATTAATATTTCTGTGCCTTGATGTTATCGAATGCTTGATGTTTTTAATTTTTTTATTTTTTGGCATTACAAGTCAAGCTCATTCCTTATGATGGTGCTGAGCATAGCATCCCTTATCAGGTTGTGAGGCTACTTCATACATTACTGCCACCTTGTAGCTGCGATAGCTGTGGAGGATGTTAAGCTTTATAAATAGAGACAACGACCCGAGAGTTGTTGGTTTGACTGTTCAATTCAGAGTCTAGCTTATTTTGATCTGTGTTTTGCTGTGCTAACAATTTCCACACCAAAGTCAATTGTTGCTAGTGTGACCTGGTAGTGTTGAGGTCAAGACAATCCGACACAGGCGCGGAGCTATAGCGGGGGCTGGGGGGGCTGCTGCCCCCCAAACCGAGCCGGATGGGGGCCTGGGGCTGGAGGTGCCAGGGAGGGAGGAATGGTTTCAAGTCATTGAAATATGTGATTATAGACAGAGAAAGTGCGCCCTCGCTTGTTCAGAAGGGTGTATTTCATGTTAAATACACCCCTCCCCCCCTGCTCAACAGTTTGTTTCACTCCACGTAAGGAGCCCGGTGATTGGTTAGGGGCCCGGTAATTGGCCCCGCCCCCCGACCCGATGCTGACTTGTTCCGCTAGTGATCCGACATATTAAATATCCCTGATTTTAGGTCAGCAAATGGACCTGAAGACTCTTAACACACTACACACGACAGGAATATCTCTTAAGATTATTTTAACAGCCATCCCAATAATTGGAACATCCTTAAGATTATCGGAATAAAAACCATGCCATGTGAACTAGGCATAAGCAGTTTGTTAGTTCAGACATAAGTCTTAAAAACCATACAAGTGACTTTGTGTTATAAAGCTTAAAAATTACTAATCTTGGGCTCAAAGTGTAACAGCATGGGAATGACTGTGTTTCTTCAGATTAGTACCATTATATACTGGGGGAAACACCTTCATTTAAGAGTTATTTGGCTAGAGGTAGACCAAGTTCATTGCCATAGAGACCGTTAATTGTACCTGGCTACATGATGCCCTGACTTGCAGACAGATGGTAGCTGGTCGCGCCGTCTCCAGGTGGGTCCTCTTCTTTGTTATTCTTGGTGCACACCAGGGTCTGCTCACAGGTTGTGCATCATGCCTATTATCAGGAGGTTGGGCTTTCACATTAAAGTGGTTGCTGGCAATATGAGAAACAGACCAGTGTAATGCTCCTAGGTGGACGGCCGGTCCATTAGTTGAACAGTGGTTGGATCAAGTCTGTTTATTCAGCTGCCGGTTCGCCCCTCCTGCCAGGCTCTCAAACACACTTCTGCAATCTTTCCCAGTTCTACACAAGCTTTAACCCTTCTCTGCTGCTTTCTCTGGGATCCAGAAGGATTTTAATTAGATATTCCTGCAGCAGGTTATACTATACTCTCTTCCTTCTGTCTAAATGGATCTTCGTTTTCTTTACAGAATCCTGTCTACATCGGCCTTGTCTGCCTGCCTTTATTCCCCTCTCTCATGTCATTCTTTGTATCTTTTTCTTTTTTTTCTTATTGTGGGATCTACAGTTTGACCCCAGTTGCCCTTGACACATGCATTTCTATAGCGTCAGCCAATCAATAGAGACTCCTGCGTCCCAATGTCAGATGTTGGCTCCGCTAATTGAAACTAACAACAACTCCCCCTGAGCGACAATGAGTATTTTTTATTTTTTTTTGCCGTCTTTTGTGTGCTTCAAGGATGATAAATGGGAAGGATGAGGTTCTGCTGCTTTTGGATGGTGATCACCCCGTTGTAACCTTTTGTCCAGGCCTTTGTTATTGACTTATATGGACAAAAATTGTTCCCAGAACATGTCTGCTTTATGGGACACCAAGGAAGTGTTAATTATTTATCGTTTAATGTTGTCCACTTTAACGTTTAAAGTAAGGTATCATTCATTTCGTATAGGAAGAAATTATTCTCCTCTCATGTAACCAGATGGCCAAATGATAATAAAACGATAGGTCTGTTGTATTTTATCTGATTTGGTTTGATTTGGAAGTAATTAATTGGTTGGTGTACACAGAAGGTCAGTCGTA
Source organism: Poecilia formosa (assembly GCF_000485575.1). Classification (NCBI taxonomy): domain Eukaryota; kingdom Metazoa; phylum Chordata; class Actinopteri; order Cyprinodontiformes; family Poeciliidae; genus Poecilia; species Poecilia formosa. Next base: position 109,861 of record NW_006800266.1, read on the forward strand.
GTTAACAGGTGATTCACAAACTGAAAAAGGACATGGGAATTATGGTTTATATAATCAAACATAAAAGCTTTGCCATTTCTGTAGAACACCTATAATCTTCAAATATGGTTGACTATATTGAACCGTATGTTTTACCAATGAAGTAGAGGTTTCACAAATTGAAACTAAATAATCTGTTACTGGTGTAAAGTATCTCAATCCATGTTTGGCCTATCCATTTGATGTCTTCTTTACCAAACACAGGTTTGAAAATGCTTCTTTCTATATTTTCACAACTTTTCTAAACTTTAATTGTGTAATAGTTTTAATTCAGGTTTGCTCATTTTTAGATTTTTCTATTAGAAATGATCAAACACAGTGTTCAAAGCACCAGACTAAAGACTTTTGTCATTCAGTTTTGGTAGAAAGAAAAAGAGAACAAAGACAAATGATAAATCATGCAAATAGAAATGATCAAGGTTTTAATTTATCATGTGATTCATTGATTTATTGCTTATTGTGACAGGCCTGTTGATGAATTAAAAGAAAAATTCAGTCACCAGTCAGACCCAATCTAGGGAAAATCAGCATCTGCAGTTACTGACCAATTGAATGTTGCAGCAGTATCCATTTGACTGTTTTTGCTTTAATATATATATATATATATTAAAATCTATTTTATACAGGATTTCAACTCATGTTAGTTTTTGTCAATAAACATTATGTTAAAAATGCTCCAGAGCATCACTTATAGCATAATGGGCATAAATCACACATCTATGTGTGATTGATGGAGAAGTGGATCTTCCCTATCAGTCTTTTCAGCCTTTATAAGAATCTAGATGCAGCCTTTTTGGGGGTTGAAAAAAAAAAGCAAAAATAAGAGTGGTTGGAGAGTGGAGGGGGGTGGGGGCTTTCTCAAAGCTACTGTAATTAATCCCAAGCATCAGTCAGCCTTTTCTCATTAATAATGTATTTCTTAGCAGCAGTCCTGACAGAGGGAGTGGATTTGGGTCTTTATTCGGAGACTCAGCAACAATGCCAGGCAACCCTGGAGGCCAATCTGCTTTACTCAAAAGCCATCCCCCTGAGAACTACACGTTTCAGTGCTCAGCCAAGCCCTTCGTGTCCAAACTGTGCCAATTAAAATATGTTTACAGCCTAACCCATGCACGGTCCTAATTTAGATTCAAACAACTATCAAAAATATGCAAGGCATATGTTGAGATTTATCCAAAAAGGTGTATTACTGGAGATGTTCTGGCAATCTAACCAGGCGTGCTAATCTTATAGAAGAGTCAAAAAAATCCTCTAGAGACCTGAAAGGATATTAGTTTAAATTGAGACATGTGCATTGTGTTGTTTTTATGGAAGGAAGTAAGCATGTCAACAAGTTTATCTCTGAAATCTAGAAAAGTCGGCTTTTTACTGAAAGGCACCAAATTCAGCATCTTTCCATTGACCATAAAATTGCACACATTGAAATTACAAAGTTTGCTTAACTGAAACAGCAATTTTGAAACAACTCACGTTTTTTGATATGTATTTGCACTAGGACAATGTGTTTTTTTTTTTTGTTGTTTTTTTTTGCATGTATCAAAACTAGTGTATTTCACAAAACTGCAATGGAAACAGTTTTTTCACATCATGATTCACATGATTTACTTATCAAAAACTGGATGTTACTATTGGCAGAAAAGATGAAGACAACAGGAAGTGGTAGGAGCATGATGGGGTGGCATGTTTTTCAGTGACTTATCAAGTGAACACACTTATTTACGTGGGATTTTAATTGCTTAGTAAATGGAAACACCACCATTGTGAAATTGTGTATTTCGGCATTAGCAGAACATTGATGAAGTTTTACATACAATTGCAATTGAAATGTAGCCATTTTCTTTTAAATATTTTAGAAAGTCTGCAAATAATGTGGACTTTCATTAAACAGAAAAATTTGCAAACGTGATTCCACAAATATTAAGCCACAAATATGAGGGGTTCTACTGCATTATAATTTTTTATTATGCAGATGTACGAAACTGCTCAATCTCACATGTGATAAATATATGTGTGATGTTTGCTGAAAATAAATTCCTATGAAACACGAGATATTGGTTCCAAATTCAGAAATCAGTCTCTATTGTTCCACAATACAATTCCTTGTACCAACCAATCAATTGAGTATCATAGCCAGTAGACTATGAACACATTCTAGAAAATGACTTTCATCTCTCTTGTTATAAGCTCCCCTCAGGTTGGTATAATAGAAGTGCAGTCTGTACAGAATGTCCCGTATGGAAACTGTTCAAAACATTTTCCTGTAACTAATAATATAGTTGAACTTCTCAAACACTGCAGGTTTTTTCAACTGCAATGACATATTTCCTTTCAAATTTGAGGAGTTTCACATCTGTACACTACAGTAAATTGCACCACACTGCAATCTCAAGATTCTATTTGTCTGAGTACATCCAAAACCTTTGATGGGGCTGTTTTTACTTCGTCAGCCCTTTTTTTTTCTCCAGGTCACACAATGTGTCATTTTTGTCTGGTTCTTAATGTAATTTGTATTTCTTTTTCATCACTGTTGCTTTTTATTTTTTATCATGTTTGTTTTTTGTTCCTAGTAGAACTTCCTCATCCATTTTTATACATTCACACGCACACGCACACACGCAAACACACAGCTCCTTTGTAAGTCTCGTTCTTCGAGTTCCTGTTTTTTTTTTTTTTTTCTTTTTAACCAATCTCTTTCTTGGTTAAACCTTCCATTTTGATCAATCATTGATGATCCCAGGTGTCCTGAGCCTTCGGGGAATATCATGATTGGCTATCCAGTCCTTATGTACACCCCCTTCCTCCCCATCACACACACACCTGCAGGCTCCTTACACCCCCTCCCCTTCTTGCTTTTCCAGATCACAGTTAAACCTTATCCTAACCCCTGCCCCAGTTTCTCCCTCTCGCTCCTTGGCTGTTTCTTATCTCAGTCTCCCTCTCTCTACACCCTGGACGTCGGTGAGCCAGCTTCAATTAGAGAAGCAGTGGGGTTCCCTAAGCCATTAGCCATATTAGTGTTGGGTCCATGCCTATGCCCCCTCTCGAACAAAGACCTCTGAATGCTTCCTGGTGCAGTTTGGTTTTGGCATTTGTCTAGATTTTGCTGATTTGCAACCACACAACCTCTTAGAGACTCAGAGGTTGTGTAGTTCAGACTTTCTTCTAATCCAGCACTCTTCCCATCTCAAAGAAAGCATTTCACCACAACAGAGCAGACTCTAAGCTTGATGTTCAAGTTGGGACAATATGACAATAAATGTTAGGACAGCTGATTCCCACAATAGGACAATGACGTTGTTGGTCATTGATTGAGAGAGGCGTCAACTTGGGAAAACGAGGCATTTGCTCATTTGATTAATGACATGTAAAATCCTCTCAGTTCCTTCCTGTTATCATATACTTAACCTTTCACAATGAGTCGTTTTTGTCCCCAGATCACAATCACGCACCTCTGTCCTCGAGCGCAGGCAGGCTCCACTCATCAATCATCTTTGATTTTTCTGCCACACATTCAGAAAGCATGGTAATGTCTCTCAAGTATTAGGCATAATGTGTGTACGTACTTGTTTTGTGCGTGTTCCTGAGCAAGATGGAGAAAGCACAGTCTATTAAGCATTTGACAACTGAAGACCTCCCACTCTAAAAGACCCGCTCGGTTTGTCCTCTCGCCCAATCCCGGGAAGCCAAGGGGGGGACAAAGGCATGTCTCTGCAGTGGTGGGGGGACTATTTTCTTTCTAATGAAGCTGTCCATCACGTTATGTTGACAGAAGGCCACGATAGCATTCCCACCTGCCCACTCTTCCTAAACAATCTGTTAGAAAGCCAAATCAACTAGACTTTAATTTGTTTGGCATGGAAAAAAAATACAAATTTCTATGAAATATCATGAGCTAAGGTATTTTGTGTTTAACATCCCTTTGTGTTTGTAATTACCTTTTTTATTACTGGTCTCTTGAGATAAGGTATTGTTTTTATGAAAACATTTTAAGATTTTTTATTTCAATCAGTTTTGCGTTTTGATCAAGTATAGGCCAGAAAAACAACAAACGGTGTCCTAATTTTTTATTTTAGCTACAAAGCATGCACTAATTTATGCATTGTTAGCTGCTGACTGTTAGCATTTCGTGGTTTTCTTGCAGTGTACAAATTAGGGCTGCTTGGTTATGAAAAATATTGCAATTTTGGTCATTTTAGGTAATGAAGTAATGATTCAAAGTAGTCATTGGGTTTGGTCATTAGGCCATTGGCTCTTCAAGTGTTTTGCACTTGAAGAGCAGTAAATGGTCTCTTGACCATTGAATTTTACCTTTTTTGTTGAATCATCTCTTTGAGTAGCTGGAGAAGTGTGTGCTTAAAGGTGGGAAATTATATAAATTATATAAAGCAATCACAAATATTGTTAGTACAGTACTTCAATGACCATTAAAAAATAAAATATAAAATTGAAAACAATTGCATTTATTACATAAATGAAATTATAATATAAATGTTTAATAGGCCAAAATAATTATGATGTTGAAAAAAACACCAGTAAAAAAAAACAACAACAATATTTTCAAAACTATTGCATTATTTTAGGGACTTTTTGGTACCAAGACAGGACAAATCTAACCTGCCATAACTATTTTTGAAATATCTCAGATGTAGAACTTCAAGATAAGTGCTTGAATATTATTTTACCAAATCAAATCTGTTTTAATTTGTATTGTGATACATTACTTCACGTGAAAGGATGTTAAATATTATTGAACTTTTGGAGAAAGAAAAAAATGGCAAGTGCAGAGAAACATGCAACATTTTAACAGCTTGAGGACATTTATGATATTGATGTGCCTCAAAATGAAGATGAGCTTGACACCCTGAGTGTATGGCGTCACATTTCTGCTAAAATCCCAGAAAAGTCTATTGGGCAAGCTTTTATTAATCTCATTTATTAATTGTAAGACCAGTCGAATGTGTGACGTTATATTGGCACCACCAACCTGAGCGCGCAGTGAGACTGATGTGAACACATCTATGTTTGTGGTCAAAGAATAATGTGGCTTATGTGTTTACATCTTAACCTGTTCTGGCACGCGCTTGTCTCTGTGACTGCGCTTGCAAGCTGATAAAGTTTATGCAAATGAGCCACACAACCTGGCAATCACAGACAGGATTTTAATTCAGATATTGCATTCACTTGGATAAATAGCAGCCCACATCACAAACAGCAAATCACAATACTGGACCAAGTAGCAGATGGTACTAATCAAAAGAATTTAGGGAAACAAAATAAAACATTAAGCAACAAATCCTTGAAATTTGTACCTTTAGAATATTTAGTATCATTGTTCATTTTAGGTAACATGTTTGAATTTATTTTTACTTTAACCAACATTACATACCTTGTTTTAAAATCCTATTTAAGATTTTAATGATGTGCACAAAAATTTATAGTATTTGTTGAAATTGTATTTTACTGTGTTTTTAGACAACATTTAAGTATAACGCTGGCTAAAAAAACATAATTACCTGGTCATATTTTATCACAAAAATATGGCAGATTAGTGGTAGATGAATTTTGGCAAATTTTCTGGAGGGAGAAAGCTCTGCTTTTTAATTTTTATTTTTTTTAGCTTTTTGGGGGATGGGGGACAAAACCAAAAGCTTGCTTTTCCCAAACTCAGTTTTCTGTTTCCTCAACTAACTATGATTTCCAAATCAATAAGTGTGACATGTCAGATGTGTTATTAAATGAAGTGTTCACTTCATTTGTAATCAGTTTCAAATTACACCTGAATCATATCAACATAACCCAATCTACTGTATGAATTTAGCTGTTGCTTCCAGTGGTTCATGTGTGTAAGAATAGTGTTGAACAACCAGCTGTTAGTCAGTAATGCTAAGACCACATTACCAGGAAGTACCCACCAGCAGCCACCTAATGACTTAAAAAAAATCTGTAAGAGCATGGAGGGTGATTGTGAAAGAAATGGGGATTAGGAACGCCTGTCACTGCTCCGTTTTTTAAAGCTTCAGTGGTTTTATGTCAGCATGGGCACCCTGGCTGCAGATAAAACACATCCGGGATGAAAGTAGGCAGCCTCGGCACATCCAAGTGACCGGCCAAGCTTGTGAAATATTAATGCAGGGCTTTGTTATATTGTTTTCTCAGTGCTTCAACTGTCAGATAGCACCACTCTCTAGAACCAAGATGCTGGGGAAAAAAAGAAAAGAAAAAGGGGTTGGGGTTTTTCACAAATTTCTCGACACAGATTTAGAGAAACTAGTGTGAAATTAAAATGAACCCAGCTCTTTTATCAGGCTGCCATTGAGATTAGAAGTTTGTGTCAGCACCTCAACTTTGTTAAATGGAAACACTGCTTATGATAATTAAACACATCTTCTGTTTTGGGAGGAAGAAAGTACATTATTTCACATCCAGAGTGTTATACACCAGAACATCACCTTGGTGACCGGAATATAAAAAAAAAATGTTTAATTTGGAGGTACCAAACCAAATAATGTTTTGGCTCTGATGCATAAAAAATATTGAACTAAAAGAGGGTGTATTCTTAAATGTTTGTCATTCTCGTTTTCATTAATGCTATTTTACATTTAGAGCTTTATAATTTCATAAAGTTTATGGTGTTCTGTTAACAGCTCACTCCAATGGTGTTTTCACACCTGACAGTTTGGTAGACTCGGTTAGATTGGGGACCAAAAATGCAATATTGTTGCATTTTCAGATGCATTGTGTCAAAAAACTCAAACACTTTGAAAAACGCCTCGCCAAACCCCTGTCACCTCTGGGGGCACTGCACCAATAACCACTGAAGGAAATTACATGAAAACCTCTGAAGAAGATATAAACACAACTTGTTTTTCACAAAATTAAAACAAATATGGAGTGGGGTCAGATTTTAGCGGATGTAGGATTTCACTTTTGTCTTTGGTAAAGGACCTCGAGTCATTTCTCCCACTGGCACTAGACTTTGCATTTGTTTCAGTTGTATTTACCCAGAATGCTCTGGACCATAGACCTTCTTTTGGAGAGGTCTATGGTCTACTTGGTGTTCACATATGCATGCAAATGGTGCCAGAGTTCACTTCAACCAAACAGGCTAAGTTTGTAGGCGGATAGAGTTTGACTGCACATTCACCCCTCCCCAAAGGAGCCAGACTTTCTAGGCAAGCAAACCAAAGTTTGATTAAAGTGGACTAAACAGGGCTGGTGTGAATGCACCCACAACTGTATTGAGTTGAAGTTGTATAATACATTTCTTTGGTCAGGGAACTTGGTGTGGTGATAAATGCTGCTGCTGGACAACAGCAGCACAGAATCCCTGTCTAAACATTCAGAAAATGCACGGCATCTAGAGAGGCGCCTTGGATACCAGGCATGGGGACAGAGAGAGGGAGAGACGACCAAGAGGAGGTTATGCTGAGATGGGTGAGACAGAAGGGGACGCTGGGCTGTCTCCACTTAGCATGTTATGAGTCAGGGGTTTGCCAGGGGTCACGAGCCCCATGAATAAAACAAATCATATTCTCACACTCCAGTGTTTCAACAGCCAGCAATGGGTTCCTCTGGGAATAGATGAAGGGCTCTTTATTCTTGTTCAGGACCCTTCTGAGAAAACACACTGCATGATTCATAGTGATAAAAGTTCTAAAACTGGTGTCTGGAAAGCAGAAAGCATCCTCCAGCCTGGGTGCAGGCTTATTGCTGTTTTCGTTAGATTCTGGTTTATTGCCGCAGAAATTGTCTGGATACAGCTTTTTTCCATTTCAGTTCTGCTCTTTAATCTAATATCCTGGCTGAAAATTGTATTTAACGTTCCCAGATGTCTCTAAAGTAAGGCTGAAAGGATTATTTTTTTTATCATTACAAACAAAAAGCCACCGAGCAACATCACTGGCCTTTCAGTGAGGCAGAGGCGCTCAAGCGTCCATAGACAGTGTGACAAACTGATTCAAATGCCCACTGATTGGGAAAGCTGGACCACAACTCTATTCACAGGACTGAAGCACGTCGTCACAACAACGAAGGACGACAAAGGACTTTCTCAGTCTATTGAGCGCTGTGAAAGAAAAGGCAGCCGTGTGTGTGTGTGTGTGTGTGTGTGTGCAGACTCAGCTCAGTTGGGAGGTGGCTGTACAAAGCAGTAGGTGGTAATGTATGCAGGCCAGCCACAAACACATGAATGCACATGCTCGTCTCACCCCACCTCCTTGTTAGTATTCTGCCACACAATGACTCTGGCAGCGCGTGCTTGATGACATCATGTTTCATACCAGCATATGGTCAGCCTGAATTTAAACCGTCAGACTGGCACAGAGATACCACTTGAGCTGGACTTGTTCTGAATTTAAATGCCTTTGACTTGGCTTAAGCCTTCTAGCTTTAGCTTAATAAAATACATTCTGTGGTCTTATCTGCTGTTGTTCGTTGCTCCCTGTGTGTCAAGACCTCTCATATCTGTCATAATAGATGTATTAGACCACTTTTCATGTTTATCATTTCATTTCTTGTGCTAAATCAGCAATACCAGATCAGATCTTTATTCATGCAGCCTTCTCCATTGTCAAGTCTCACTCTGTTCTTTGTGTTTTTGGGCAAGACACTTCATTCACCATAACTGGTGGTAATGGGCTTGGTAGCACTGGTGCAAGACACCGTTGCTCCTGTCCGCTCTGGCTACTATCTAGTAGCTTGCCACCATTACGGTGAGTAATTGACTGTAGTGTAAAGTGCTTTGGGGTTCTATGAACTTGATAAAGCACTGTACAAGTACAGGACACTTACCATATGTGGGTGTGAACATGAGAATGTGGGTGGGCCGTGACCATCAGGAGCTCTAGTTGACGCTGCGATGTCATCTTGTGCAGGAGACGTTGCTCCCTAACTTCGTTTCCTATGGAACTTGCGCAATGAGGCGACAATCTCTTGCCCTGCTCCAGCCAAGCGTCTGGCAAAATTTGCACATGTGAATTTTTGAGCTCGTGCACATAGATGTGCACATGTGGGCTAGCAACGCAACACAAGAAAGTTGGAATGTTCAACTTTTGCTGCTGTTGGCAGCAAGTTTGGTGTAGAGCTGTTAGTTAAGTTAGCCAAAGTTAGCCATTTTGTTAGCCATCAGTGGGGTTTATAAAATAAAGTGAGAGGAAGCTACTTACCATACCATACCAACTTTATTTATAAAGTACTTTAAAACAACCACACCTGATACAAAGTGCTGTACATTAAAACACAACATAACAATAAAAAAAAATAAAGAAAATAAAAACGCTTACAGTTTAAAAACAAACATACAATTTAAAACTACATCCTGCTGGAGTTGAAAGCCAAGTAAAATAGATGGGTTTTAAGACGAGCTTTAAAAGTGGACAGTGAAGGGGCCTCTCTAACGTACAAAGGCAAGTCCTTCCATAACTTGGGGTCCATGACAGAGAAAGCCCTGTCCCCCCTGAGCTTCCTTCTGGATCTTGGTGCCTCCAAGAGCAGCTGATCTGCTGAGCTGAGAGACCGATAGGGTATGTGGGGGTGAAGAAGCTCAGAGAGGTAAGCCAGGGCAAGATTATGCAGTGATTTAAAAACGAACATAAGAATTTTAAAATGAATCCTAAAATATACAGGCAGCCAGTCAAGTCACGCCAGGACAGGGGTCACATGTTCTCTCTTTCGAGTTACTTAAAAGGATATGTCCAGACATGCCGTCCCAGGCTGTGAGAATGAAAGAGCATGCATAGTACATCAGCATTGATCAGTTAAGTATGAAATAAATGTATTTACAATCTTTATCTTGCAGAATCTTTTGCATGTCACAAAACAAAGGAAAAAAACAATGAAAAGCAGTTTTTTTTTTCTAGAAGGCTACATTTGTACTTTGTCATTCAACCCTTGGGTATTCTGATGTTGTCATCCTAAGTTGGGCTCCCCGACAGGCCTGAGAACTGAAGTCTGTAATTGTGGCATGATTTATTGGCTCCTCCTTGCTCTGCTGTTGTCTTCCTCTGTCAACAGGATCTTTTTTAATCTGACCTCCACCCTTCTAACATTCTCTCTTTCGTTGTTAAGTGAAAACACAAAAAAACAAGTGAGGCTGAGTTCAAGGGACATTTAATCAGCATTATGTGTTGCCAATTTTCAGTGCAGCCTGTGGACCATAGCTGTAATAAGTTCAATGGAGCCTCAGCTGCTTCTGTCAGTCATACTTGTTCTTGCTCTTTCTTTCTCATTAAGTCACCACCACCTTTCTTATTGATGCTGTTTGATCCTTCCGCCTGTTGAATGTTGAATTACTGCACCATCAGCTCCTGTCCATCATATCTGCATGACGGGTCACCCTGTCTGGAGTATTGCGTTTTGTATTATTATTATTCTACATCATCAAATGTTTTCTAAATGCGCTCAGATGTCATGTCAGGAAATGTGGGGTCCAGGTAGGATAGACTGGGTTAGGTTGTTTTCATACAAGTGATACTGAAAATAACAGGAATAAGTTCTGTTTTAATGTGGCTTCAACACATTTAGGAAGCTAAGATAAATAAAGGCCAGAGAAAAATACTTCTGATTTGAAATGTACAGTTGATGTGTAACGGTGAGCAAACATGTCCACCGTTTCAGAAGGAATGCTCATACTGCACATAAGCACATGTAACACAGCATTACTTCAAATATCTGCTGATACCTGAGAAATGAAAATGTTTATTTTATTATTGGGGCCTTAATGTGAGCGAAATTGGTTCAAGAAACAGTGGAGGAGACGAGTAACATGGGACACAATGCAGTACGGTGGCTCAGAAGGGTCAACAAAATGCAAAAGCCATGACACAACAACAAAAAAACCACAAAGGAAGTGATGCTAAAACAGCTAATCCATCTAAAACCTGATAATTTATTTATTTATTTTCCTTAACATACCAGTTGATCTGTGTTTCTACTATATTTTTATATTTATTGAGATATTTGCTTTTATTTCACTCAATTATTTGACTTGCCTTTGAAAGTTGCCATTTTTAAAATGTCATTGTGCTTTTAATGCACAATGACAATGGAAGAGATTCTTATTCTGAAAGTTGCTAGCATAGCTTCCATTTTAGCATAATTTCTGATTTAACATGGTCAGCTTTAGCATACAATTCCTGACTAACTTTCTGGCATAACATCCATTGTACTTTTTTGTTATTGTGTTGGCATTTGCATTTTGTTGACCCTTCTGAGGGTCAACATAACATACATATACATTACACATTTTCTTCAGAAGAAGGAAATGTATAATGTTAGCAGCATACAGTAATAGCAATCAACTTGTCATATTGTACTTAACAGATTTTTTAAATGTAGCAAATATTTCTAGTTAAAAAGTGACTAAAATCCACTTTTTTCTAAGAATACACAAAAAAATATTCAGCCAACCTTCCCCAAAAATTTGAAAACTTTTAAATTTACAAATATTGCTTGTGTTGTTTATTGAGCATGTTACTGATTCATAATTTTGTTTCCCATGAGAACTTTAAACTTGATATTTGCCCATATTTCAAAATGTTTTGACACCACTGGAATAAACATTAAAAATGTTTACAAGGATAACATTAGTTGGTTTGTTAATTGACTTAATTTAAGTCATGTTAATTTATCATGACATGTTTGTCACAAACTTTTGTTTTTTGAGGATCTGAGTGTATAATTGTTAACAAGAAAACGTCAGGATACATTGTTGATTCTGTTGTGAAGAAGTGTAAAGCTGAGTTAGAGTATAAAACGATATTCAAACACCATTCTGATTGTATATCATAGACTCTAACTGTGCTATGTTTAAAGCTGCTAATGCACTGTGGCTTCTTGCTTCCTTAGGGCTGTGTTCAGATAATCTCTGTTCTATGATTGACTGTTTAATTATTTATTGCCGCTCCTCGCTTTGAGGATCCATAAAACTACTGTTAGCAGGGCCTTGTTTCCTCCTTTTCACTCTAACACGTTGATGAAGTGCTTGCAATGTCAGGAGTGGCCTTTTTGGCATTCGCTGATGGTCCACTTTGTTAAACTGCTGCGGTGAATGATCGTCATTTATAGACTTGGAGATAATGGCAGCTCATTAGCAATGGATTATAAGGAATTAAACCCCCTACGGCTTTTACAGTGGATCCTGGAGTAGCACGGGACGTGTTGGAGCAAGCAGGGGAGGCCCAACACCTGCTTTCCCAATGAAGGCACCGCTGCCCTCAGGGTGAATGGATCCTGTCATAAAACGGCCTGAGCTGAGCGTATGTGTGGGCGTTTGCACATGATAGATGCCTATGTGTAGTCTTTCTTTTTCATTTTAAGGGAAGTAGCTTTTATCCTGTGTCCGTTTACTGCAGCCACTTGGTCGGAGAGCTGTGAAAGGGACACTATTCAACCCCCCCCTACCCAGCAGACAGAGAACCCCTTCAACACACCGGAGGGACACACACACACACACACACAGAGAGAGACTCTCTGTGTCTGCATGTGAACTAAAGGATAGAGAGATGCCCATTGACCCCAATGAAGCCAACGGAAATGGAGAAAGGCCAACCCCGTACATCTGCCTCTCATAATGTTAGTGATCTGAACATACTGATCTGAAAGTCATTCTGCAACACACAAACTCAGGTGTAGTGGACAGTCTGGATTAATGTCAGTTCAATTACTTGACTTGTATTTTAACACCTCAGTGGTGAAAGTTGATTATGAGCAATGTATTCATATTCCTTCAACTGTTTCACAACAAGGTTTCCCCCAGAAAACCTGCTAAGCTCAGTGGTAGGGGATGCTAAGGCAGGCTCTGAATTTTGAAAGAGGTCAAGTTATAGTTTGCCGCAAGTTGTATAGAGGAGACGGTAAAACTTGCTGAAAAAGGTACGGCCATGTGGGGCGATGGTGGCAGCAATGGTAGGAGCTTGTTTCATAATCGGGGAGTTGCAGGTTTGAATATCTGTTTGAAGTATGGCAGCTGTGGCTGCATTGTAGTAGCTTACTGCCATCAGTGTGACTGGTTGAAGTGCTTTGGGGTCCTCTGGACTTGATGAAGCACTGTACAGAGAATTTACCATGCTGCATTTCAGTTAAAGCACACCACTGACATGGTGGTTGAAACATCATGCTGTACTTTCATGTGAAATGGATCTTATCTATCTCTGCAAAGATCTGAAAATTCGCTTCTGTTGCCGTTTGCTCCATCGTGAGAAGGAGGGCAGATCGACAGGCCCACACGGCAGGTCACATCAGCATCTGTTTGGTTAGCAATAGTCATCCCTCTGTTGCCATCTTGGCATCTTTTTTGCTATATTTAGCAACTTTTCAGACAAAAAAATTGGCATCCGGAGGTCAGACTTTGTAATAATTGTGATCAGAGAGAACTGCAAGCTGTTGACCTTTAAAATTTTGTTAGTACTATTTGTAACTTAATTTTTCTTGTGTTGTATGATATTTTGGGCCTTTTAAATACATTAACTGCATTTTCTTGATTACTATTCATGTGGAAGAATGCAGTTAAAGTGCAGTTTGCATTCTGTGGGAAGACTTTTAAGAAAACCTCCTCTGGCAATCTTAATCCAGTTGGAATGACTTGGAGCAAAAGACTTGGTGTCTAAATGTACAACGCTGGTGGAAAGTAGCCCAAAGGTTTGCTGCACTTGCACTTCACAATTATGATGTGATGGCCCACCACATTGAATTTCCATTAATTACATTGAGACACTTTTGCGAGTCACTGTGTGGGCATACTATCTACAGCATTGTGTGGTCCCTTCAGGCTGAGGCAGAAAGTAGCCCATTCGTTCCAGATACCAGTTTGGTATTAATTTCATGGTGCCAATTTTTCTGTCCTCAACTTTGGTGACAAAATGAAATTATAGAGCATCAGTTCAGATGCTGCTCACTTAAACAAGCAAATTGCAATCCATTTCTGCTAATGGAACCACACTTCCCACAACTGTGGTCTGCTACAGCCAAACTAATTTCTTTCTCTTCCTTTTGACATTTAACTCTAGCTTGATCATTTCTGCCACGAGCCCTCTGTAGTTTGGAATGACGGTGGCAACATTTGAGCAATTGCCAAGAACTGGAGAACCCTTAATATATGGAGACAATATGTTAGCATGTTTGCTGCGTCATATGAGATGTTTCACGATTGAAACTTCCTGTTTTAATTACAGAATGAAGAAAATTTGGCCCTGCCAGCTCCTAGTTTGCATTTTGCCATGAAAGCTTTTGCACTTCATGCTGAGTAAAGCAGTTCTCTTCAGGCTGAGGGTTTTAGGGTGTGGGCATGGAAAACTACGTAGTTCAGCAAGCTCTTTCTAAGTGTGCCAAAACTCTTGGGGGATATGATAAAATACTTTCTGATCACAGGAACCTTTTTTTCCTCTTTGTCTTTCTGTTTCCAACATTTAGAAATGTGGTTAGTTTTTTTTTTCTTTTTTTAAACTGCATTAATTTTATACGCTGATGAACAGTAACATACATGTTTTCTGCCACTGTATGATGATTAACTGTGAATCATTAAATTGCCCAGCTATTTAAGTATGCCTAAAATCTCTTACTCCACTTTGTAAAGTGATCCGGTGCTGAAATTCCATGAAATAGTTCCTTTGATCATTAAATATATTGAAGCTTTTTTTTTTTCAGCCTTGATCTGCCAAATATCTTGCTGTCATGCAGCCTGAATAAACCACGTCAAGACAGTCGTACCATTTCCTGCACAAATGTGTGCACAATTTTTTCTGTATTCTAATGTCCAAACAACACAAACTTGCAATTATGCTTTTTCCATCAAATAAATTCAATTAAATTCACACTTCAGTAACCCACTTGGATAAACATGTTCATGTGATAAGTCATTAAAAATTATGGTGGCGATGAATGTAAATACATGAGATCCGTTCATGTTTCGGTCACGGCGCTGGTGTTCATCTATTCGCCAGCAACTTACACATTTCAGCAGCACGCCTCTTATACTTGGGAGTGGAGCTTTTGGGAAATCGTTGTCTGCGTTGAATTGCTATAGACTCAACACTTTCAAATGACTAACTATATTGTTGATGAGACTTCTGGTGTAGCTACACAATGTCCAAGGAGATCAGGACCTACAAATAAGCACTTTACTACTGTTTGCAAACTAGCATGACTCGCATGGTGCAATAAGTGTTTCCATTTCAGTTTTGCAAAATACACAAATTTTGATACAACTAAAAAAACACCTCTTCCGAGCACAAACACTTATTTTTTTTATGAAAGAACATGTTTTTTTTGTTGTTTTTTTTGTTTTTAAATTACTTTGTTTCCATTAAACAAACTTATTTTTGTAATTCCAGTTTGCACAATTTTATAGTCAATTGACACATTACTGTTCCTTTGTTGAAGCCTCCCACTGTTTTTATTTGAAACTCCTCATTGGTGCTGAAAATAGTTAAGTTCTTCACTCAGTAGTAGCTGAACAACAAAGACTGTTGTTGTTGTGACCTTGTGGCACAAACTAAAAATTTGCAGATTCCAGTCACCAGATGATTATTGGTCGATCTCTTATAAAAATGGGATGAAGGTTAGAAACAGAAGGTTCTAGCGAGAAACCTCTAGGTCTTACATTTTCTATTAAATTCCAAACTACTACATCTATTAAGGAACCTTTGCAACACATTTGTATGCTAAAATTGTTGATTAATTCTATTTACTAATCAACAACTTGATTTTTTTTTGTCATTATGATTACTGCAACATAATTTCCTGTTAAGCTGACCAAGACATAAACAATCAGAATCAGAAGAATTTTATTGTCATTGTCAGAAAAACAACGATATTGCAGTTCCAGTAGCATAGGATTTTACATTCTTATATAATTATGAACCGATTCCATCAGTTTGTAAGTCATTGCGTGTCTTGGCACCTACATTTCTAACAGATTAGTTGAGCTTTATTCAAGCAGGCAGCATTTTAATTCTTTTGATCAAGCCATCTTATCTGTTCCAGTTCCAACTTAAAGCCCAGTCGTTATGAGGCTTTCCCACAGTTTAGAAAACAGCCCTTCTACCTCAGTTTTCATTTCCTGAATTTATTTATAGATGGCGATTATTCCCAGCGGACATTCTCTCCTCTAAATTATGATTGTTTTTGATTTTTGCACGTATTACTTGTATCCATTTGCTTTTGACTGATAATTGTTGTTTTTCTTCCATTAGTCTTCCTTGGCAATGTTTTTCCCAGGCTTTGGCATTAAGAAGACTTGGCCAGCACTACAACTCCAGCTTTTCGGTGACTGGGTCATGAGCATCACCCAAACTCAAATGTCAGTACTTTCCACATCCCTCCATTAAAACAAATCCGAGTGTTTACAGGCAAATGCAAGGGCCTGCTCTGTGTGTTCTCCTTGCTTGTTGCTATTGGCCCTGCTGCTCTCACCCTCTTTACTGTACTGTTTGGATGAGATCCACGGATGCTACTGTTGCAAAGCCCGGGGCCTACAGCCTAAGGCGAGGTGTGGGCCGAAACAGCTTTCATAGAACAATGCTCGGTGGCTCCGGGCCCAAAGTCCCCCACTGTCCCGAGGCTGTTGACCTCACATATTTCATGGGGTCTTTGGTGCTCGGTGGGCTGTCACAGCTCATTAGAGGCTTTAGAAATGAACTTCCACAGCAGCCTCTGAAGGTGCGCAGTAAACATAGAGTGAGCTGGAAAAGAGGTCTGCACATGTTCTTATTGTCAGTGTCAAAAAGTATCTTAAATTTTATATAATTTATAATTTGGTTTGGTATAAACCAAATTTCTTAAGGTTTATACTTTTTTATGGCACACTTTAATGTTTGAGGTTCATTTTTATTTAGATGGGGATAACCAGATTAAAAACAAAATGAAGCATTCAAATGATGATTTGATTTATTAAGGGGAAAAAAAAGCTGTGAAAAAAACCAGTGGTTATTCGCATTGAAAGGAGTTGGAAGCCCCTTTGGTGCCTCCATTTGCGGGTTCTCCAGGAGACCAAGGGAAAGACCCTATACATTGCAGAGCAACCATTGGCAGCAATGATTGCCACAAAGCTTTTGTGATCAGATTGAAAGTGACAATGTCACTCCAAAACCTTTAAGTTTTTTTTCCCACTTTAGGCCACTTTAGAGATAGCCTGGTAAAATCCAGCTCCTTATACGTATGGGCCAGCTCAACCGAGAAGGAAGCTGCACTATAAATTGTGTGCACTGTACACAACTATTCTCCACTGTGAAGAGAGAGCTTCCAAGCTGAACGACATCTTTGATAAAATGTCTTTTCATTCTTCTTGCTCCAACCTTACTTGCTCAATATTTGGAAAAGTAGCCAACACAGACTGGGTTGCTATTGATAAACTCCAATGACATGCAAACTACAATTCTAAAATTGTGGTTTGCGTGTTTGATTATGTCGATTCTAAATCAATGTAATCATTCACAACTCCTTCTTCTGTTTGCTGACTGGCCCAGATAAAATTCTGCCAGAGAAATCGAACTAAATGGGAGAAATCCCAGACAGAGCACTGAAAAGAGATGAGAATTGAGCTTAATTAGATAGGAAGGCAATAGCCAGGCTAATTCAGAGGTAAACTTGCTGTTGTACTTAAGATCATTGCCCTGCTGCATAAGACAAATATGCTAGAACATGAAGTCACAAACTGATGTATTTATTGGTAGAAATTACAATTCCTGGTTCCATAAAGAACATCAAGTCTTCCAGTAACTGAAGCTCTGAATCAGGACCAGGCCTTCACATTATCACCACCATGTTTGACTTCCTCTGTTTTATGTCAACCACATCCAAGAACGTTTATCATTGCTTCACATGGCTCTCGATACAGTTCGCTGGATTCCCAAAGCCTTAGAAATAGTTTCTTGACTGATAAATGTCGGACTGTTTCCTATCTCTTCTACTTTTATTCTGGATTATAGGTTGAGGTGTTGCTTTTTGAACCCTTTCAGCTGTCACTTCTCTAGAGTTGATGATTTTTTCACATCAAGAACTGCTTTTTCAGACCCTGTTCGGGACAGAGGAAATCCCTCATCAGTTCTAATGCGCATGTTTCCTCCATATTTTAGATGGGACTCTCCTTTCCCTTCCCAACCAGAGGTTATTTTTAGCTTGTGGGTCTGTCACCGTGGCGTGACACACCGCATACCACATACAACAGATGAACTATGAGAATTGTTTACAGACAGCATGTGAGAAACTACTCCTCTGCTTTTCTACAGGGTGGTGCTGGTATTCTGCTTCAGAACATAACACTGCTAGATAAAGAAGAAGCATTCATAACATGCAACAGATGGGCACAGTAGAGCTGTGATAGCACAGTTCAGAGCGGTTGTGTTGATGATTGAAGGGCCGTTAAAGAGTTGTCAACATCAGCTGCAATATCCCAGAGCGGACTTCCCATTTTGTCTTTTTTTTATGGACCAGCTGTATTTGTTCCATGCTGCAGTCAGACAGTCTGATGTCATGATTGCTCATTGGTAAGAGGAAGTTCCCATGGCATCAGGGATCGCTGTAAGCTATAAATATGTTGGCCGGTCAAAGAGCAGGTGATGTACGCCTGCCCAGAGTAGCAGAGAGAATTTATCTAAAGCTGTTCCCATGTTCTGCTGCAGAGGTGGGGTTACGATTGAAAGTTGCTGGAAATTATATATATATATAAAAAATCCTGAGTCTTTTAAAAGAAAGTGTGCTGTTGGTATCAGTGTCTTTGCAACCTTTAAGTGAGAGCACAACAATGTAAGTGGAAGTGGAAGGAGCTATTCAGTGAAGGTGTCACGAGGTGAAGAGCACCACTGAAGGACCTGAGGGAATTTCCAACGTGTTCTGGTTGTGTTCTACATGTGACAACAATCTTCTAGATTCTACATATGTCTGGACTAAGAGTAGGGTTGCAAAACATGCCTCACTAATATCCCCCATAATTTTTTGTGAGAATGTAGTATTGAACTAACCAGACATTTTTTTGGCCATGATTATGAAATGCTGGCACAAAATCAACATCAACAGACATTCAAAAAAAAGAAAAAGAAAAAAAAAACAGATAGTAGCAGCAATGCCATATTTTTTTAACTGGAGGACAGAGATAACGACTTGAGTTTGAAACTCCGAGTTGCAAAAATAAAATAGTTCCGACTAGACCTGGACATCAAGGCTGGGAGTCCAGTCTTATTACCAGTCTTTATATTATGCAATGAAGATAAAGACCCCTGATTCCCAAATTTGGAATGCACAGTATGATTTTGTCAAAGTGAAGTCTGGATCACAGAGGGCAGTCCAGTTGGTGTCAGATGTTCTGTTAAAATATTTGCAAAACTTTGTCGATATTCCGGTAATGTTGAAAAAACCCAATTTTACAATTGTGGTGTTTCCATTAAATAAAGAACACACTTAACTGGAATAAGATTGTTCACATGATAACTCATTAAAAAACATGCAGCGGCTTCATCCTCCCAGCACTGACTTTTGTCTTTCCTGTCAGTAGGAAAGTCTGGTAGTTTGATCATGTGACTTGTGTGATGCAAAAACATTCCACTGAAATTTTGCAAAATACACAAATTTTGATACGGGTGAAAAACCACCTCATCCTAGCCCAAAACCTTTTTATCAAAAAATGTGTTTTTCAAAATTGGTGTCTCCATTAAGCTAAGCTATTTTCATAATTCCAATTTGGACAGTTGTATGGCCAATGGAACCACAGCTAGTTTGTGATTTAATTTGGCAAAATTAATGTAAGATATTATTCTGAGCTCCTGATATTCAGGTTAGTGTTTTCAGCTAGACACCCTGTTGTATTTATAGCCCCTTCCAGATTGTAGTTCTGCAATAAACATGCAACCACAAACCCTCCATTACAGATCATTCTATCCTTTCACATCACATACAGAGTGATCCTCCCAGATTACAGACCTGTGTGCTGGGATTACAGAACTAAAGGGGCATAACCTCCAGTAAGCAGAATCATCCGAAGGAATTGAGATAAAATGTGTGGGAACCCTCCACAGATCGAAGCTTTATGTCTGCTCCTAATGCAGCCTGTTCAAATGCATTTGGTGAAGGCAAAGTTGTTGCATACTTTTATCTGCATTGGATTCTGTATAGCAACTTATTTTCCCAGATCAGATGGTCACTTGGAGTCGGATGGACATCCAGTCAGTCCGGTTTGACTCATGGTGATGCAGCTGTCTCATCGCTATGTCTCAGTTTACCATTATACCTCTACATTTCTACGTGTTTTATCCAGTCCAATGAAGGTGTTGGTGAATTACTTGTTATTTTTAAAGGAAAAATGAAACTGAATATCATCAGTGAAACTGGATATTATACTTTGTAATGTTTTCTTTATTTCAAATGAAATTGTTTGAACATTGTTCATAAAGCAAACATAAACCTGTGACTCAAATCTAACAAGAATTTGTTCAAACTGTTGGGATTAAAAACAGAAATGTCAGGCGTCTGCCTTGATGGCACATAAAACTGGTGTTGTTGTAAACCACTACATTAGTAATAGAGTATTTTGTCAATTATTCTGACTGCTTTGAGTAATCAAAAAACAAATACATTGGTAAATACTACCATAACAGCAGTATTGACATTGGATATACATATCAGCAAAAATGTTCATATCTGTGGACCCCTAATAGTTACTTTTCTGTATCTGAGAAAAATAACCCGTAACAATAGCGACTAATTTTTTAAGTTAACTTGGACAAAGCTTACATAAAATTTGAAATTATATTCAACTTAATAATAAAAATAAAAAATCACCAGGCTGGCAAAATCCCTAAAAAATAAAATTTGTATACACTTCAATTTTTAGTTTATGTATTCATCTTCAGGTAATTGAATAGATGAACTCTCTATTTTGCACAGCCATTTATAGCTTTTGTGTTGATGTGAGCAATCAGATCTTTGAAACACAGATGTACATGATCTATGTATGCACCACCTCTCGCTCCACCACCCTTTTGTTGCAACCGGTATGGGAGTGAAGTTATTTTCCAGTTCAACCTACACTTGTGTTAAGCATCAGCTACAGCAAACTGCTGTGTTCCCTCTATTTGCATGAATCCCTGCTGCAGCCATGTACATACACCCGCTGCGCACTTTGCCACTGTTCGCTCCAAACCAGCCGTTAGACAGCAGCCCTACAATAGTCAGTATAAGAATGAATGCCTTTTGGGCACTTGAGAAACTATGAAAACACTGACATGTCTTAGTTTTTTTTAGTTTTTTTTTATGTGTATTTAAATCCAGACAGAATGTGAAAAGTGGATACGCCCTTGGAAAAGATACGTTTCGTCCAACTACGCTATGCTAATTGCACTTAGCATTCACCCATAACCCACTGGCTCAAGTGAGAGCACTGTGCAACATAAATAGTCCTTTGACCAGAACATAAAGCAAAGCATAATTTAAAGAAGCTTTAAGGCAGATCATTTGCCTCGAGAAATTTTAATAATCAGGTACTCGCATCATTAGATGAATTGTTACAGCTCTTCATGACACCTAGGATTGTTTTCTTTGTTTTTTTTAATGTGTTTTTTATGTATTCAACAGACCTATCTACTGTCTGAGTACAGGCTGAATAACCTCTGATTCACCCACTCATCCAGCAAATTCACAACTCTCCTCCTCAGAAAGTGGGTGTGGATGTTATGTCTTATAATACTTCTTATTGTGCTCATGAATAAGTAAAGAGGAGGCAAGAGATGCACTCATCTGACACATGCAGCTGCTCCTGTAAGGTGCCTGCTTTTGTATGAACAGAGCCCCCCTCTTATCTCTGTCCTGATTGCAGCCATGGGGGGTAGACACTTAGGTGAGACACTACTACAACCCTAATGTCATTGCAATCTATTTGCACCTTGAGCAATTGCTGCACAATAATACAGTTTTCTTAATATCACAGCCTCTCAGGGCCGTAGATTTGCTCTCTCTGTTATTATGCAGAGTGCTGAGGTGTAAGTAATGCTTGCTAGTGCTCATCAAAGTGTCATTCATGTCCACGGTTTGATGTGCGTTCATTCCACACTTACTTATTGCACTGACCTTTCCCACTGAGGTCAGTGAAGGGTCTGACAATTTTGTTCAATAATTAAGGAGCTTCTCTCTAATGCAGAAGCTCTCTGTGTCCACAAACCACTTTCCTCAGAGGTGTTGAGTGATGGCTGTTGAAACGGGAAATGAGAGCTGATGTTTTGAACGCCTCATGTAAGGGATGCGGTGATTGCAGGGGTCCTGAAAACACTTGATTTTAACAGTGACACTTGGAACGGAGTCAAACAAAACGGCTACTGGAAGCATTGTAGCTTTACCACGACTATCAAACATACACACGCCCTGGTTTGAATTCCCAGGGTTTTGTGATTAAACAAAATGAGACCATGGAAGATTATTTCAAAGCTGTTCCCTCAAATATCATTGATCCTGTTCAACTCAACTGGAAAAACCAACTAATCCCTTAATTACACACATTTAAGCTAAATGTTTGTTGAAACACTATTTGATTTCAGTCTTTTCTTGATCCATCAGTATGCCGCAGATTGACTCTGCCTTGTAAAAGTTCTCCACATCTAATGGATTAGACATGCAGACTGGCAAAGTGACACAAGAAAGTTAAAAAATGTTCAACTTTTATCACTGATATCTATCTCATCCCATTAAAGGCAACTATTATTGTTATTGACTAGTATTTAAAAAAAAAAAAGCAATGGTTGGCACATTTATGCTAATGCACTAATAGCAGAGCTAATTCTTCTGTTGGCGCTTTAGCATTTTTGCAAACTTTGAAAATATTTAGTGCCCATAAATTCAGTTTTACGAATAAATTCTAAAGCCCTGATTTATTTGACTGTTTTGTTAGCTTTTTGGTTTGGACTTTTGGTTATCTACTGTTAAGAATTAAGTAATTAGATGTTCATCTTCAATCTCTTACTTTGTAGTGGGTGTAGATTGTTTACATAGTAGTTTCCTCTCCTCACCATATACTGTGTTGAAACATGATGGGTATCAGCATAGCTTTAGCATTAGCTTCTACTAAGTAATTTGTTGGTGCAGTCCTTTAGAGTTAGCAGAACTAATATATATTAGTGCTTAATATACACTAGATGAGACTGCTTACCAGTCTCATCTTTATGAATATGTGTCTTTGTTATTTAAGCATTAAATAACAATATATTAAGGATTAAGTTCAGCTGTGATGCTCTTAATCTTCATGGCTCTGCACTTATATGTAGAATAAGACCCAGACAATTTCTCTCTGGAATTGGTTATTACTAAAATATTACAGTGTTCCATTAAAATACTTTAAATGAACAAACTCCTTAAGCTAGCAACATACAGTTATGAGCTGTGAATTTTGAGAATCGGTCATTTTAAGGAATTTTGAATGAGTCAAAATCAGTTTTCAACTAATCAATATTAGTTGCACCAAATTATTTTGTGAATTACTCACACAGGGGCACCAAATCATGTAACAATAAAATATGAAATAACTAATAAGATTATGTATAGTAATATCACAGGTCAGTATGAATAAAGACCAAGTATTATATTGAAGAATTTGAACTAAGGCCAGATTTGCTTTAAGCTAATTTAGATTAGTTTAAGATAAGTGTTTGTCCTCCCCAATCCAGTCCATAAAGGCTATAGAAATGGAGAAAGTTCTGGGCATAACCCCAGAGTTTTGCTAAAGTATGATGTCATGTTCTCACGCTGTGATACTCCTACTGGAGCTGAGACTGGGTTAGTGCAGTGCATTCTGGGATTAAGAGTTTTAATGCCAGTCTCTTTATTATTTGTATGTATTAGTCATTCACTGCTTGGTGCCCAACAACTTCACAAGTATGTGCTTATCTATGTCCCAATCCTAGTAAAATGCTTTCTGAAGATTGGATGCAGAAAATTTAACATATAGGTGTCTAAAACTAAATAAAAGCTTGTATTTGCACTTTTTGAATCTGCTATTGCACATAAAACATCCTCTAAACTTTTTTCTTTTTATTTTCCAACAGATTATTTGCCATGCTACATGGGAGCGCTTTAAACTCTTGCCTGGTTGTCTTCTTCCTACTCTTCACCTCTGTCACTGCCCATGCTCACTCCTACCCTCGGTTTTCACGCAATGACACAGAGTTCCAGCACCTGGTGCTGCACCCGAACCCCGGAGTGGGGACGGTGTACCTGGGAGCCAAGAATCGCCTCTTCCAGCTGGATGGCTCAGACGGGCTCTTGCTGGAGCAAGAGGAGACCAATGGTCCAGTGATCGACAGCAAAGACTGCCTTCCTCCTATCACAGAAAGCAACTGCCCCCATTCTGAAAGCACCGACAACCACAACAAGCTGCTCCTGGTGGACCCAAAGGCATCGGAGCTGATCATCTGCGGCAGCGTCCATCAGGGGACATGCCAAAAGCGAAGCTTGGCGTCCATCAAGGAAGTTCTCTTCTCCACTGATAACCCTGTGGAGACGCAGTATGTCGTGGCTAATGATCCATCAGTGTCAACTGTTGGGTTGGTAGTCACAATTCCTGGCGGGAATAGGACGGTGATGTACGTGGGCCGGGGTTACACCGCCAGCCACCCACCCATCTCCACCCGCCACCTTTCGTCACTGCCCGCGTTTTCCTATGAGGAGACCGCCAAGCTGGCCGTAGCCGGGCGCCTGTCAGAGTACGACCACAACTTCATAACCGCTTTCACACGCCGCTCTTATGTGTACTTCCTGTTCTACCGCCGAGACATCAAATCATCAACAAGGGACTACCAGACTTATGTCGCCAGGGTGTGCCTAGAAGACACCTCCTATTATTCATATGTAGAAATTCCCCTTGTCTGCCAATCTCCGTTCTCTCCTTCCACAATCTTTAATGTGCTTCAGGCAGCCCAGGTACTTGACTTAAACCTTATTAGATGAGCTGCTGTACTGTTTCCATCATTGGCATGCTTCATTCCTTAGAAGGTTGCTGTTGTACTGCCTTAAGTGTTTTTCACCACACCTTTGTTGAAACAGGTGGGCAAAGGCGTGGGCCAGCAAGGTGAAGATCTCCTAGGCGTCTTCTCCCCCCGCATTGGCTCAATAAACACACCACTGGATGCCTCGGCGCTTTGCGTCTTCCCTCTGGATGAGGTCGACAGGCACATTGACTCCACACGTGACCTCTGCTACACCCGAGATGGGTTGGTTGAGAATCAAGATGAGGTGGCCTATATAGAGTATGAGGTGAAGTCCAGCTGTGCCAACCTCCCTCCGGTAAGAATGCAAGAGGAAAACGTTTTGGGCGTCAAACAGAAATCCAGATGTTGAAGCTAGAAAGTAAACATTTCAGAGCTGTGGGGTTTTGGAAGCACTGCTTCCCTCAGAGAGGACAGAGAGGTTTCTACTACTACATATTTGATACAGTCATGGTCAGACACTTCTTCATCCCTTCCTTCCCTTCTTTCTTTCTTCTTTCCTTTTTTCTTTTCTCCCTTCATTGTTTTCCTCCTACTTTCTGTCCTTTCCCTTCTTCCTTCCATCCCTGAAACTGTGTACGTCTCCTTCCTTCCTTCCTTCCTCCCTTTCTTTCTTTCTTTCTTTCTTTCTTTCTTTCTTTCTTTCTTTTTTTCTTTCTTTCTTTCTTTCTTTCTTTGTTTCTTTCTTTCTTTCTTTCTCTCTTTCTCTCTTTCTCTCTTTCTCTCTTTCTCTCTTCCTCTCTAAAACTTTGCATGTTTCAGTATCTGGGGAAACAATGACTGGTTCTGAATACATCAGGAGGATATTGAAATGGTGAAAGCAGACTAACATTAAAGTAGTACAGTTAAGGACTCTTTTACAGAGTCAGGTTTATGGAAGAAAAGCACACACTTAAACAAGTTTGAAGAATTCTGTCAAACTGATGCCAAAAGCTTTTTAAAGGCTCCAAAACCACACATATGAGGTGCAACCTGCCAAGGGACATTGAACCAAATGTTAACCAGATGGTGTGTGTACTTCAGCCTGAGTGTGCTTTGAGTCTTAAGTGCTAGAAAATTTCTAAAAATAATTCCAGATATATTCTTTCTGTTTATGGTGCCCTGCAAAAACAATGTTACAAACAAATCATTAAAAGTCCAAAGTTATGCCAACCATGATCAATGTATGCAAGATCTCATATGCCTGCATTATTAGCAGACATACAGGTTTTACATTAGAAGCATTACAGCTGTATATCATGAGCATTATGGCTGAACCTTAACTGTATCGACTCCCTTGTCTTAAGTGTTTGGCGTAAGGTTAAACAAATGGATCGCAGAGCAAAGCAACGAGGAGCGACTGCACGATTAGGACGAGTGGATGGAAGACCGGTAATGATGCCCCAGTTTCACCCAGCTGCAGCTGTGCAGAAAAGACCCTTCCTTCGGTTCCGTCAGCCCTCACAACCATTTAATGGGATCATTAGAGATAAATAAAGAAAACCAAAGTGGAATCATGCGTTCTGCTGCCTTGATAAGCTCTGACAAACAAAGATAGAAGGACAGAGATGGAGACTTAAACATGGGGAACGGACAAACTGTAGCACAAGAAGCTGATGGGAGGGAAAATAGAGCACTGACAGGACGATGAAAGGGAGGGAATCATGAGCATACTCTTCTTCTCTAACAATGATAAGCCTACTTATTTTATATAAACAAAGCATAAAAGCTAAAATAAGTGCTCACTCTCTTCCTTTTTTGCTTCTTTGTCAATTATTTGAAGTTGTGGCTTTTGCTTCCGAGCTGGATAATAATTGTTACTTTACATAACGAGGCGTTTCCTAACCACTGCGCTTTAATCTGTGGTATGATCCTGTTATAATGAATTAAGAGAATACAGAGGCTCTGCTGTATTATTAGGGAAATAGCCTTTGATTTTCTAAAGGGTTGCAAACAGTTTTGTGGACAGTTCATTATTCTGACACAGAAAAATCAAACTTTTAATTTGGTCAAAGGTTCATCTTATAAAAAATGAAGATAAACCATTTTAAGTTGACATGTTATCTATTTAAGTCCAAAGTTATTTTATCATGCCAAGTAGTTGATTTGAGTGTTGACAGGAAAACAAAAAACAAATTTCTGGTCTACTATTACCAATATAAACGTGGAGTTTGCTAAACCTGCCTGGGATTTTTGCTGGAACAATGCACTTAGCTCAAATGAGGCTCTTGCATATATTGCCTTGCATTCTGGGATATAAAAACACTTTGCGTGAGAGTAAACATGGGGAAAAGAAGACGATTTTGTGGAACGTCAAGTCCTGTTTCTGTCTTGTTTTGATGCACAATCATTTTGAATAGTACATGTAGACTTGGATTAGTGGTGTGGAATCCAGTGTCCTACTCTATCATATAATCAGGTATGCTACTTTTTGGTGAAATCACCATTGTGTTTTATTGTTTATGTTTCATAGAAATAAATAACTGATTATATGGGAATTAAATTCCAATACTCTGATTGACCCAGAGTAATATTTATTAACAGAATTGATCCAAAAATATGTCTGGTGTTAGTCTGAGAATCCTTTGTACTACTTATGTATTTCCACAGTGTTGATTGACATTCTTTTTTGTTTATCTACATGGGGACTAGTGTTGAGTATAAATAAATACTAAACGCTACATTTATAGCTCTAACTAGTTTGGATGTACATCCCCAGAAGGGCCTTCAGCAACATCGAGCAATTTAAAAGACAACAAAAGAACATAGCAAAATATAATGTCATACATAACATAAATCCTACCATTAATTTAAAACGGACGACAATGAAAAAGGAGCCATGACGGAGCCATCGTGAGCTGACTGTCAACCATGACTGGAAGCCTGTTCTTCTTTAAGAAACTCCTTCAGTCTTAATCTAAAAAAGTTCCCGTCTGGAATCGGCTTCCAAGTCCTCAGGTTATGAATTCCACATAGTGATGAGTCGCACAGACAAAGCTGTTTGACCAAAAGAGGTTTTGCGAAAAGCTACCTTGAAGATGAAGTTGTTTCTGGATGCACCACAAGCTCCTAAGTCTTCAGATCTAAGAGGAACCCCAATGACACCGATCACCTGAGGATGAATGATACATTACAATATTTTACAGTGCTGTCGATGTTCATCATATTCAGTTTTCTCAGACTGAGTAATGTTACTTTTTTGTCATATTTGAGTGACGGGTGCATTGACTCTGTGTTGTGTATATGTTCATATTCCATTGAATTTACAAATGGAATTTTTGCTTTGACATATTACCTTCCTAAAATAATGGACTAAGGAAGTGTTTGCCAATTGTTACTTTTTATTTGGTCAGAATCACTTTTGACCAAAAAAGAGGAGGGGTTGTTTAGTTATTTTCTTTCTTTTCCAAAAGGTAATGTGTCACTTTTGACACATTAACTATTCCAGTTACTGTGTCAACAGTAAACCTAGCTTTATCCATCTTTACTGTCACGGTTACTGTGGATAAAAAACCCTATTTAAATAAATTGAACAATTCTTAGCCTGGTGGCCTGCCAGGCGTATGATACACTGGGGGAAACCTGACGTAGATTTACTCAAATTTATGGTTGGAATTTTCCATGTTTTCAGGTTGACTTCCAAGAAATCTGTCTGTCTTTTAATTGAATTGGTTGTTGATGCAGCAACTGACCAAAACTTTTTACCGTTTCACACGTTGTAGAACACTCTGATTGCGTACCCGTGCGGTTCTGACCACACCCCCAGCCCCATGGCGAGCAAAGTGCCCCTGGAAGCTAAAGCTGTGTGGCAAACGTCAGCGGCCCGTCTCACCGCCGTGGCAGTCAGCGTGAGGGAGGGACACAGCATCGCCTTTCTGGGAGACGCCAAAGGCAATCTTCACAAGGTAGTTATACACACACACACACACACACACACACACGTTTGCCTGGCTATCTTTGTGGGGACTTTCCATTGACTTCCATTCATTTCTACAGCCTAAACCTTACCTTTACCCGTTTCCTAACCCTAACCATCACATACCTAACCCTAACCCTATCCAAAACTCAATTCATACCTTAGCCCTAAATCTGACCCCTGACCCAAAAACGGGGTTTCCCCTCGTGGGGACCAGGCTCCGGTCCCCACGAGGAGCGATTGGTCCCCACAACGTAGTATATGTCAGGAAAATCATCCCCACAAGGTATTACAAACAAACGCACACACACACACACGTGCACCTGGACGACAGCAGGGAGACGCTCCTGACTCATCACCATTAACGTGGAAATATTTAATCCATCAAGCAGCTTCCCGTTAAGGGAGTGTTCTAACCTTCCACTTGCTGGAGTCTTCCATAAGTTGGTGCTCAGCTAATGCTGTTCATACAACCCTTCCCTCATGACGCTGTCTGCCTGTCTATGTATCATGTTCCAGCAGAATGAGCGCACCTTAACTTTACTTCAAGTATTTGAATCCAAGCTTCCTGGAGTCTTTTATTGCCGTTTTAGCAGTTTAACCCAAAAAGATTTAAAACTATTTTCATTCAACCAAGATAATACAACGATTTAAAGGAGCACTATTATCTAAAATCAAATTTTTAAAAAAAATTTACATCATGTTAGTTATTCCCTCATCAAAAAAATATATATATACCTGGTGTGTTTCTTTGTTTCTTTCATTCCTGTTTGAGAATTTCTTTAATCTTCCTACCAACCATTCAGCTGTGCAAAATGCCTGGGTGGACCTAACCCTGTCTTACAGATGCTGCTATTCCTCAGAGCTGATGTTTCCAAGCTTCCACCTCACAGAGCAGCACTTCTTCACTCAGCTCCTTCAAACTACCCAGCAGCAATTAGCAAACACCTGGGGCCTCATGTAACTTTCTTCACACTAAAACCTGGCATGTGGACAAAATTAGAAAATTGCAGCGCACAAAAAAATTCGGATGCATAAAGCTGTAGATACACACATACCTGCACACCTTTCCTTTTCCTGTTGTCCATCAGAGCCAAAGTGCTTCCCAATTTCACAGCACACCTTTGCGCAGCTACTTGTATATGTGTGATTGTTTACACACCTTGATCACTGTAAAAATAATCAAACCTGTTTGGAGTTAATCTACTGATCCAACCCTGTTTTCTTTTACAGTGACGATGAAATTATCCCATAGATGCATTTCATGCGCTTCGGTGCACAGACCAATTTTTGAGACAAAAACTGAGGAAAAGTACTATTTACATTCGAGTGAAGTTTTCACATCCTTTTATTTTTATTTTCTTTATTTCCTGTGCGTGTTAGCTTATTGTCTGGGGATAAATGTGGTTCAATTTCATTGTTTACGTTTAAACAATAAAATATTGAAATCATGAAAAATTATCAGATTCGACTCTCCTTGGGTTAAATAGCATTGGATGTAGCCAGGTTTCAGTGCATTTAGGTGAGTTTTGACACATTGTAATTTTTTACTGCCCACAGGAAAAAGTTCATGTGGCTGCCACACATTTTCACGGCAGGTGAAACGTTTGCATATATTTGCCCAAACTTTCACGTCATGTTCATTTTTATACATGTTGATTTGTGCGTAAAATATGGCGGCGCACATTTTTTGTGCTTTAAACATGAGGCCCCTGGTGTTTTCTGGTGGAACTGTGCATCTGCTGACATCATTAAAGGAGCTACTTCTCAGTGACACTCTAGTAAAAACGTGACGGGGTTAACAGAGGAGCCATGTTATGATGACATGTTGTGAGTTTTTATAGACAGAGGCCCAAATTCAAGGCGTTAAATTACAAGTTAAAATTTAATTCAAGTCATATTTGATATGTAGCATTTTTTTTAGTAATTGAAGGTAACATAGTTACTTGATATTGCTATAAAGGGAGATGTGATTGTTTAGAATCTGACAGCTGCTGAGCAGAAGGATCTGGGATTACGCTCCTTTGTGCACTTTGGATGCAGCAGTCTGTCACTGAATGAGTATATATATATATTTTTTAATCTTTCAAAATCTTGTTTTTCAAATAAACCCCTATTCCAGATACTGCACCTTTTTTATTGCTGTTTTAAACTATTTAGGAATGATGAGCAGCCCCCCCTTTTCGGCCAGTGCATGCCGTCATCATTAGACGCACATCAACAAAATATATAACATATTTTATATAACAATAAGTGTTCCTTTTGCTTTTCATAAACATCTCAGAAGAACTATTCAAAGCACTACAAGCTTTAAACAGTCAGAAAATGTTGAACAGTTTTGAAATCTTGACTAGTTAAAAGCCTGAAACTGGGAGCCAGTTCATATCTAATCACCACAGTCTGATTCACAGCATTCCAGCAAGCACAGAATAACATACCCCTATGATTCCATACCTCAGACATGCACTTTGTGTTCTCAGCCTGTGATTGTGATTGTTGGAGACTAAGTGTATTATTTGACTGTAGAATTTGAAGTGGCATGAGTAGATCTGAACAATTTGTGGGCTTTTTTTTTTACTTTTCTCTCTGTATGTCAGTGTTTTCCCATCTAGTTTTCAATAAACTGACATAACTTTTTAACATCTAAAGAGCCCTATGTTTGCAGGTCAGAAGTAAGAGCAGACATCAGAGAGAGAAATGTTCTTTCTGTTGTAATGTGTGTGTGGGATGTGGGGGGGAAAGAAGGGAAACGTAGAACTAGACTTTTTAATTAGCAGATCAAACCAGAGCTCTGTAACCCATTGTAGCCCATTGTAGCAAGCTTTTATAACTAGACTATAGTATCACACAAAGTCAAATCCCTCTTTATCAAGATACACATCTTTATTCATGCGTGTGTGTAGGATATGTGTACGTTTTTCATGTAGAGACCCAAAAGAAACATTAAACCAGCAAGGAGATAATATTTTTGAAATGGAGGCGTTTTCCAGGTCCTAGCTTTTGTTTCAACTGTCTTGAGCTCCACTAGGTTGGTATATTGATATGGCATGACAGAAGTTTTTGCCAAAACATATTTGGTAAAATTATAATTATGTTGTGACAGATTATGTTTTCACAGACATATCGTCTGTGAAATATTGAGCTCTTCTGCCTTCTCCTAGTACTAACTGCAGAAATACAGCACTTGTTCAGAAACAACCAATCAGAGCCAAGAGGAGGGTCTTAGTGCTGTCAATCACTCTTGTGGTCATCTCCCCCACCCCCTGCTTGCTCTTTGCTAAGCTACAGCTGGTTCACCACAATACAGCCTGTTACCAATGCTAATGCTAGTTAACACTACCATTAATGATGGTGGATAAACGGTTTTCCTGTAACGGTGAATTGTTTTTCTGACTTAAGCACATTGAGCAACATATGGGAGTATGATTGACAGCGCTAAGACCCTCCTCCTTTCTCTGATTGGTTGTTTCTGCCTGGGAGCTGTGCGTTTTTGCAGTCCACAATAATAGCACTGGGAGGAGGTGAAGGTGTGCAGTATCAGAAAAAAAAAATCTTCAGACATCAATCAACTTTATATTTTGCCACCAAGAACACAAACCTTTTTCAAAATGGCTTCCTGAAAGCCTTCCAACGTTTTTGCTTGGATGTTGGATGCTTTTCTCCTTTTTCAGCACCCTCTTCAGTAATCATGATTTATTTATGTATTAAATGTGTTTGACTGTAACAGTAAAGTTGCACAGATACTTTCCTATTTATATTCTTACATACATCTATTAAAAATGCTAACAGTTTAAAAAAAAGATTGTATTATTTCACCTCATTTCACCACTAACACAAATTGCAGTTTATGGAGTGGAAGCGCATCACTTCCTGGACCCGTGCTTCCCTCTTCAACCCGACTTTGTTTGCACTTGCTGTTCAGACAGAGAAACCACCTTTCAAAAGCAATCAATGCTATTATGAAATTTAAAATCCAACCACACTGCAGTGTTGGATCTCCATGGAAGCTTAAAATATCTCTGCTGCTCTCATATTACCATCTGCTTCCATCTGATGGACAATTAAAAGCTTACCTTCAGTCCTTGATCAAGCTGTAATCAAGTTTGATTGTAATTTACATTTGTAATGTCAGTAATTCCCATTAGACATGATTACAACAACCAACTGTTGTTTGTATTGTTTGTTTTTCATTGCACTGCAGTTACAGCTGAAAGTCTTTGAGGTTGTATCTACCAGTTTTTCCATATCAAAAGTTTAGACTTTTCCTGATTCTTATACTTAGCTCCCAACTTTGACTAGGCCATTACAGGCCATGGAGTTACTAATATAATTGTAATTGTTTAGGACAACTGTAAAAAAAAAAAAGAAAAAAAATATATATATATTACATTTATTTTTCCATCTGTTTCACATTTTTTAGCTGCTTTTTGTCACATAAAATACATTTAATTTTACATTTGAAGTTCTAAAGTTAAAAGTTTTAGAACATCCACAGCTCAATACAGGAGAAATAATGATTCATTTTTTTTTCTTTTTATTAAATTACATTTATCATAGAAATACTCTGCAGCCTCAGTGGATATTAAGAGATTCTGAAAAAAAGCTCAGCATTCACATCTGCATGAGACTATTGAGACCGATATGATAAAATCTAAATATAACATAGGAAACAGTTGTTATCCTAGGCTGCTGATCTTTGCGTACAACTTCCCTTTCCATTATGTGCTGAGTGCATCCTCCTAATGGGACAACCGATTCTCTTTTCTGTCCGCGGTGATCTTATTAAGATGAGGTAACATGAGCGTTTGAAGGCCTGGGTTTCACTGCAGCCAGAGGTAATCTTCCTGTGCTTCATATTAGATTTGTATGTGATAATCAGATCTATGCCCACTTCTGCTGCGATCCTGTGCAAGTGTGATTTGATTTGGTGTTTGAGCTGTAAACCAGAGAGGTTAGTTATTTTTTTAGTTTTTTTTGTTGTTGTTTTTTTTTCAAATATTTCGTTTTAGTGATGCAGTATTGTAGAATTATAGACTGTTCCTACTTCAAAATGTTTTTCAATCCAATTACAGAAATTTAAATTCATAAGAGGGACACTTCCTGCTTTAAAGTATAAAGTGTTATTTTTTGTGTGTTCCTGTTCAGGTTTATCTTGGCAGAGACGGGACAGTGGAGGTGTATGCAAACTCAACGATACAACCCAACTCCCCCATCAACAGCGATCTGTTACTTGATGATCGCGGCTCACATATCTACATTATGACCAAAACCACAGTAAGTGTGTTGAAGTCAAGCTTCACCTTTTTATTTAAAGGAACAGAACTATGTAAAACTAACTTTTTTGAGCTTTACGTCATGTTATAATATTATTGCCTCATCAAATACATACCTTGATCCTTTAATGCATGTTTGAAAAATCCTTTCAAACTTCCCGTGACAACCATACAGTTGTGCAAAACGCCTGGTTGGACCTCCTCCTCGGAGCTGCAGCTTCCAAGCTTTGAAGTTTTTAATCTCACAGGGCTCCTTCCACCACGACTCCTTTACTCAGTTCCTTCAGACTAGCCAGCAGTAATTAGCAAACACCTGGTGGAACTGCAGATCTGCTGAGCTCTTTATAGGAGCTACTCGTCAGTGTAACACTGGTAAAAATGTTGTTAAAGGGTTAATAGAGGAGCAATGTGGTGATGACTTCCTGGAGGCGGCACTTCAGAAAGAGCAGGATTTCTTAAAGTGACAGGGGCCCAAATTCAAAGTGATAAATTACAAAGTCAGATTTCTTTTAAAAAGGTAACACAGCTGCTTGATTGTGCTACAAAATGGCACTATAGCCCTGAAAAATACACAGTGCTCCCCCTTTAAAGTATCCATGAGGTGTATAAACAGATTTGGCCATTTCCACTATTTCAGTCACTTACCCAGATGTCTTCATAAATAAGAATGAATATGGTTTCTCATTCATCAATTTATGGTTTGTCAGAGTTTTTCATGCATGCTTCCTCAAGCTGTGTCACCCTGAAGACAAACTACAGGCAAGGGTGAAAACAGAGAAGCCAGCTGGCAGCTGGGGTCAGAGGTCACTAACCCCAGTGTGATTGGCACAGCAGTCAGCAGGAGGTGTGAGGTCACACCTAACAATAGTATTGATCTGCAAAGAAGCCTGCATTGTCTTGGCACGTTCCCTACAGAGCATGTGTGGGATGCTGTAGATTCTGGTAAATGATGATTAGGAAAGTCTGCACTTTGAACAGTTTGTGTCAAAAATAAATCAAAATGTCTCAGTGAGAGCTGTTCTGGGATTCAGAAATGTTGCAACATATTTTCATGTGTGAATGAAATAAAACTGCTGCGACTTTTCTCTGAATACAGAATTCATGATTGAATTATTTGTGAAACTTTAAATCGTCTTGAAACAAATTAAAAGTATTTTGTGTTGGTTTTGTCTCAGATCTAGAAATTTCAATAGGTATTGCAAATAATTATTCTTTTACTTAGCAGTGGAAATAAAATGCAATAATTGGCTAATGACTTTCTCTAAATTGAATGCATTAAAAACTCAAAGGATCTTGGAGATCAAGTAGATATGTACAGTGCTATGTATTACACTGCTTTGATATATGTATAACGATATACATGGCAGGAGTGTGTAATAGAAGTACTATTAAATAACTTTATACCTGTTGTATGCTTTTTGTGTATGGTAGCTATGCTGGATACTGAAACTGAGGCTCTTCAGGTTCCTCAGACATGTTATTGATTTAAGGATTAACATACTAATCCTGGAAAATGCATACAGCAGAGCACAGATCATGGAAAAAAAATAGTAATAACCCTCATTCAAATTCAGTCTTTCAAATGCTGCTGACTATTTTTAAATAGTTCTTTAAATGAAATTATTAGCTTTTTATTCGTTATTGTCAGCATCAATAGTGTGTGATGTCAGCATTTCATTTGCCTTGAGATGACACTTGTTCTGAAAATCTTGAGTTGAAATATTGAATCATTCGACAGTGTTACATTGTTTTGCTCTTCATTTATCTGTCTAAAGCCTACCTTTTGCTTGTTTGTCTGTTATTTTCAGGTAGAAAAGCGTCCAGTCGCAGAGTGCGGGGATCACTTGGACTGTCAGTCATGTCTGTCTGCCAGAGACCCGTACTGCGGCTGGTGTGTCCTTGAGGGACAGTGAGTGTTCTGAGCTTCAGCTTGCATCTCCAGTTCTCCCCGTTTTCTTCACGTATGACCCTCTTATGTCTAACTATCTATGCTATGCTGCGGTGTTTCAGGTGTGGCCAGCGGTGGGAGTGCCAGCGAGGCTCTCTGCAGGGCCAGTGGTTGTGGAGTTTCAACCAGACGCAGCAGTGCCTGGGCATACAGCGCCTCAGCCTCTACAACATCAGCCTTGGAGAGAAAGCAGATGTAATACAGACAACATGACTGATGAAATACAAGAGCAATGCACTGAAATGTTTTGTTCACTACCACATTACAAGAATAAAATCTTTTGACGGCACCGTTGAAAATAATATGACAGTCATAATATCATCCAAATAAAGACATAATATTAGGAGCATGAAGTAGCAATTTTATAAAAACTCCAACACGAAAAACAACAAATTAAAATGTTGGAGCAGCTTCAGAAGTTACATATTGGTATCGGTCTTACAAATAAGGAAATGCTTCAAAACTGAACACATCAGGATCCAATTATTGTCAGTAGCAGGACATGAAACGATCCGTCAGTCCAAATGACTTCTTGTAATGCCTGGCAGTAATACAGAAGGGATGATTGACATAAAAGCTGCTTTTCAAAACAATTTTCTGTCATTTGTAATTTTTTTTAGTGAAGAAAGCAAGAAAAAAATCATTTGAAATTGGGTGTGAAAAAAATCAGAAATGTTTTTTTTTTTTTTTTTGTTAACAGCCAGCTCTAATAGTGTTAATAATTAAACTCCACAATGAACCACACTACAGTCATGGAGTCTCTCTGGTGTCTTCTCTTTCCTCCATGTAATATTTGTTTCCCTTCAGATCGCCTTGTCAGTGGAGGGTCTGCCGGGTCTCCAACAGGACGAGGCCTACTCCTGCTTCTTCCAGGACACGGAGAGTCCAGCTTTGCTCACCACTACCGGTGTCATCTGCTCCACCCCGGACGCCACCAACCTGACCCCCATCGGTCTGGGAGATGGTTCGTTTTATGCTCCAAGTTTATACGGAGGCCAAAAAGATTCCTTAAAATGCCTCAAACTTCATTGGTCAACACTATTGAGAACATTAAATTAAGGATTGCAGTGATTGCTTTGAATATTGATTGATTGATCTCTTTTATTCCATTGCAGAGTTTGTGACGGTGACCTTGGCTCTGCGTTTCATTAACGTGACGGTAGCTGAGACAGAATTCACCTTCTACAACTGCAGTCTGGTGCAGGAGCTTTCTGGGCGCAGGCCGTGAGTATACGTCTTCTAAACGTCACAAACTTATAAATCCTTTTTCACATCAGTGAACATGCCACACCTAAGTGCTGACAGGTCGTCCCTTACAACAAGACTCAAGACATTACTGCTACTATTTTTAATATCTTTAAGGTGTTGAAAATGAATTAAAATAGAATTTAGGAGAAAACTATCTTCTTCAACGTGTTGAGATTCGCCTGTGATTCTTTTGGCAAAAGGGAGTGAAGCTTTCAGCAGATAACAGGAGTGTTGACATGAGGGCAGCGAAGTTGCTCCTTGGTATCATTATAAGCTTTCAGCCTAAATCTGTCAGAATTTAGATACAAATCTACATTCTCAAGGGGAACACACACACACAGATGACGGTTTGTTAGTGAAACTAACCCTGCTATTCAGATGGCCATGTTGTCCGCTTGTTTCTGTTTCAAAGAGTTAAAAAGGTTTAGTTTTTCCACAGCGCCTCACACAATGTGACAGGTTCTGCTTCTAAAATAAAAAATTGGCATTAGCATCACTATCTGCCTTTATTTTGTTGTTTCTTTTACGTATTATCACTTTGATAAGTGAAACTGATTATGACTTCTATCGTATTGTTCCAAAGATTCACATTCGTGCATTTTCTAAATATTTTGAAGGCGGTACTTGTATTCCCCTTGTCGTGTAAAAGAAATTGAAGTCAGACAAAATCTATTTTCAGGTCAGATCTTTACAAAAACTATTGGATATCTGAAAAGGAAATCAGATTGGTACAAACCAATCTGATTGGTGTAAACTCTAACCAATATTTTTTTCATATTAACCAGCAGCAATTAGCAAACACCTGTTGCAACAGCTGAGCTCATTATAGGAGCTACTTCTCAGTGAAACGCTGGTAAAAATGTCAATAGGTTAATGGAGCAGCGATGTGATGACTTCCTGAAAGTGGACATTCAGAGTGAGAGTTTTTCAAGAGACAGGGGCCCAATTTCAAGGTGCAAATTAATAAGTCAAATTTCTTTAGATCATATTTAATATATATAACATTTTATAACAGCTGAAGATGACATAACTCCTTACCCCGTTTAATCTCAAATTTTGTCTTGCAAAATAAGTGCATAGATTTCAATCCTTGGACCTCCCTAACTCATGATATTTATGAATTATTACATTTTATGTTGGTTATGTTAGTGAAAATACAGGTTTTAATTGTTGCCGATGGGAAACAGAATAGTCTACATGACACAAATCTGGCCTATTTATACATATAAAAAATAGGAAAAATCATGACATGCATAACCTATTATAACAAAGAGTGGTTACAAAAGTGTTCAGAAATATTTTAGATACATAAAGATTCAAACCTGCACATGTTATTGTCTCAATGTACTAAGCGACCTTTGACGTCATTTAGTTATTTCATCAATGAGGCAAAATCAGGTGAAAATGTTAGTATGAACAAATCTGCATCTGAGAGGACGTTGTCCCTGTTCCACCAGACCAAGCACAAGACCTTGGCCGTGTCATAAACTAGTTTCAGGCGTGGGGTCATCTTGTAGTTTTCATTCAGTGTGTAGGCCACACTTTGTGGAAAGGATCGGCTTTTGGCGGGTGAAATAGGGGAGGGCTTCAACTGTGGGATGTAGAAGACATCATTTTGAGGTTCCTTCAGGTCTAGAAGATCTAAAACATCTGATATTTTTAAGCTGTGTGGAAACAGCAAGGCATATAGAATAAACAGCAAACCAGTGGACACATATATACTCCTGTCTATGTATTTTGCTTGCGGCAACAATTGTTGCCACTTACACTCACTCTTCTTATGATCAACAGATGAATGAATGGATACAATTTTCTTTATATATCAGTAGAAGACACTTGAAAGAACATATGTTCAAAATGTTTTATTTATATTTGTTTATTTAAATATTTTACTGACTTCCTCTTGCTCAGGTTTGTGACAGACATTTACCTCCAGTGTCACAGGCAGGAAGTAAAGAGGTCTGGTCATGTGACCCTTCACACTAGATATATGAAATTGATATTGCTTACAGTAGACACACTATTATTTGATTTAAAAACTTAAAATTGTTGCTAAAAGTCAAAACAATTATTTTAGAGGCTCCAGAAGTTAGAAAAAATGTCTGGCAACAATTGTTGTCAAAATCCATTATTAAAAGGGTTAATTATGCCACATAATGGCGCTATGTGGCTGGAAAACACATAATACTGCCCCTTTAAGTTGATTTGCACTGTTTTCTGTTTTATTCCAACATTGACATTTTCATCTTAATCCTCTGTTGTTCCACCTGCATCCCTGCCAGATGCCAAGGGTGTGTCAGCAGCCGTTGGGGGTGCAATTGGTGTATCCATGAGCATGTCTGCACACACAAACACACCTGCAGTCAAGGAGTCACCATCCACAACCAACGGGTGAGTCACCCTGAAGTCTGAGCTCGGGCTTTTTAAAGCTTTTTTCTTTTCAGTAGAAGTTCATTTCAGGAAACCAGATCTAAAAGCGGAGGGCTTGTCCTCTGGAGGATCCCGTACTTTCTGTTTGATTTGGTTTGCTTTTGTCTTTTTAATTTAAACCATCAACCATTTTTTCTCTCTATTATTTCAGAGTTATTTATGTTTCTGCATATACCATTTCTTTCATCCTAATTTTGTCCCACCCGCCTGCTTTTTCTTTCTCTCTCTCCATCCCTCCTCCTCGTTTGTGTTTCACCATCAAGTTAACACCACAATTACCCACCGTCCCACCTCCAACCAGAACTCCTACCCCATCACCTCCTTCTGTTCCAACTGCTCCAGCAACAACAGCAACTACTTCTACACCAACAACACAGATGTCTCCCACAGAGACATCTGCCACCACCAAAACAGCTGTCCCCACAGCAACCATCACAGGCACCCCCCCCACCGGTCCTAATGCTGAATCCAGCACACCGGCTTCCCGCTCCACAACTTCCCCCTTTGTCAGGCTCTCCACCCAGGCCAGCTCCACTCTCACTGACATCGCCACCACAGATGGAGCCCTCAGCAACACAGAGGGAGCCACAAAGGAAGCTGTCGGTTCTCTAAGTGGCTCTTTAGAACATGAAGACACCTTCAATGTCACGGCTGAAGTGAGGCCCACATCACCAAGTAGCACCGGTGGCCATGCAGACCGTTATGGTGAAGTTGTGACCACTTCCCCAGAGATGAACTCAACTGTTTCCAGAGAAGCTGGCCCTTTAATAGACCCCTCTATCAGTCTGGCCACTACCGAGGAGAATGTCTCACCTCCGGGGCTGAGCGGCTGGGAAAAGCCTAAGAAAAGGACGGAGATGGAGTCTGAACTGACTCCATCTGTCGCCCGTTCGTTCGTCCCGACGCAATTACCTGAACCGGTTGTTGATGTCACTACTGATTCTCCAACAAAACTCCAGTCTGATTCTTCTTCTGAATCTTTTACTCCGGTGAGTTCATGCACCCTGCTGGGAGCGGGGTGCAAAAAAAGCATCGTCCATAAGTTAGCAAAGGACTAAAGGAACACAGTGTAGGTAGAAAATATGACTGACATGGTCGTACAGTATGTTGAAAGATAATTCATACCCCACATTGAGAGCATGAATTAAAATCTTTAAATACATATTTATTTTTAAATAAATCTTTTAAACAAGAAAACATTCTTCTTAAGATTTTAAAAAGACGTTATAATAAATTTTATATCGTATTAATGCCTAAATGTATTCAGTTTTAGCTAAGTAAGGTAACAGTGAAACAGAGACATCTCCTGGGATTTTTAAATGTTTGGACAAATCAGTGTGAGAAGAGTCAGAAGGATCATGCCTTTTTAGGAAGACCTAAAATGATCATATTTTTATATCTTGTTAAAATGATAATCATGTCTTTTTGTTCGGTACTTCCACAGCCGGTGGTAAACTTCATTGACCTGTCTAAAACTTGTACAGGAGACTTGTGCAAATGGTATGATGGATAATAATGGCATTATAATTCTGCTACTTTGGTTGACACCGAGTTTCTGATATGACTGAAATTTGATAAGTGAAGTTTTGCTGTGGTCACTACTGATTTTTATTTATTTTTTTAAGATTTGAATCAATTCTTAATTCAAGATGCATGTATTCAGTCTGAATCTGAATACATTTAGATAATTTATCCTGATAAATTGTTCATTTATCTTGACAGATTTAAATTTATTGTTTTCACTAGAATTATAATTAGTCCTGTTTATAATCACCCACAGCAATGTGTATTGTTAGGATTAATTTGACTGATTCTTCACTGTTTGTTCAGTGAGAGTGTCTTTAAGTAATTCATTTGAAAATATGATTATATACAGTTAGTGTGCAGCTTAGTGATTTAAAATAAATTTCTTAGTCACTTTTATCATTTATCAGAAGAATTCCACAAAATGTTGTGGTAAGACTTAAAGTCCATATTGCCCAGTCATTGCATAGGCACAACATTCAACTTTTCTCTGAAAACATAGACATGGGTCTTTCGGTATCCAAAGGATTTCTTAGTAAAAATCAGAAAATACTTTTTCATTTGTATTTAAATGCATGTTAGTTATTCAACCATTCAACAATCAGGGTCAATGCTGCTTAATATCTGCATACATCTGGATCTGGATTCATTGTTTAGATGGAAAGACTAAACAACAGAGATCCCAGTACAGATCAGTAAGGGCAGAGGACAGCTCACCGTTTTCCCTTTCTCATCTTCTTCCGTCACGATAAGACTTGTGCAGAGAAAGCTTGGTAAGAATGTTAACCTGGCCTACAGTAGTTGCGCTTCCGTTACATACATGTTCAAAACTTTGTCCTTATGCCACTAATTAAAAAAACCCCACTATTTTGCAATTTCATTAAATAAGAAACACAATTAAAATTACACATTAATAAATTTGTTCACACAATAAGCCATTAAAAACACATACCACCCATCATCCTGCCACTTTCTGTCATCTTCTTCATCTTTTTTGCCTGTAGTAACATCTGGTCATTCATCATGTGACTCGTGTTGTACGAAAAAAGTGTTTCCATCCATGTCTTGCAAATTACACAAATTTTAACTAAAACCATCTCATCCTTGCGGAAAAACATTTTATCAAAAAACATGGATTTTTTTAATATCCATGTTTCCAGTAAGCAAATTTATTTTTCATAATTCGGATTTGCACAATTATACAGTCAATGGAAACACAGCTAGTGTCAAAGGTTTTCTTTAGTTCTACAAATGCAACTAAAACAACTCTCCCTTTATCAAGCTTAGCTCTAACATTCTCCATTATAAGGTATATTACAGTCTGTTCAATCTAAAAAGGAGGCCTGATACTTTCCCAATTCACCAAATATTCCAAACTAGTCCTTTATTGCACTACCTTAAACTAGGAAGAGGAAAGCTTCAGCACAATATGCTTCCAAGGTACCCTGGAAGCATATTGCATACCGCAATATGCTTCCAGGTTTCCAGTTTATAAATCCAGCAGCGCCTGACGAGAAATCAATGCAATCTCAACGTGAGGATACAGCGGAGTAATTTAAAGCATTAACCTGACAGGTTTTATTGACTCAGCTGCTCTCTCTATGAGGCTTCTGGTCACCTCATTTAGCTCTACAGGCAGGTAATAATGTTAAGCTAACTCAGCATTTCCTTCTACATGTAAGGGTGTTGCTGCTACATGCATATTTCTAATCTGTGTTGTGTTTCACAGTTTGCATTTTTTTATTCTTTGCAATCAAGTCAAAATCAGTCATTTCATGATTCATGTTTTTTTTTTCTTTTAGTGTGTAGGATGTGGATCATTTCATTATCTGAGTTTATCAGATAAGCAGATGAGTGTTATCTTCATGGATTGAGAGACTGAGAAATGGTTCTCTTCCAACTCATCTTTTGGTTTGAGAAGCTAGAAACGGCTCAGTGAATCTCATGATGGTACCTGCATGTTGCAGTGGTTCTCAGGCGGGACAAATGTTGGAGATTTTAACATTTTCCGACTTGTGTGACCAGGAATGCCCGTGTGTGGAGAAAGTTCATGATTCCCCTCTGCTTCCCGTCAATGTGGAGAGGAAGATCACGTTGGTGGGCCAACACCTAGACCTGTTTCAGGTAGTAAAAATAAAAACACATATTTTCATCCTCTGTAAACACTGGAAAATATCCTGTATGACCTCATAAACCAAAGAGGGATTTATGTCTTGTTTGTATTTTTTGCTGCTTTTGCGCTGACGTGTGTTTCAGGATGAGGATTTGGAGTACGAGTGTGTGTTGGATGTGGAGAATCAGTCAGTCATTGTAGAGGCGTCTGTAGAGCCCGATGCTGATCGGCCATCAGTCTTCTTTATTACCTGTCAACCACACCAGGTCAGTAATAAGCACTTCCTGCATCTGGAAGTAATAAGGAGGTTTAACAGAGTTATTTAATCCTTACATGATTATTATGTAACCTTTAACCTTTCATCTTATATCCAAGCTTGTGTTGCTTTAAAACATGTTCCAGTTAAAAGTTTACATCCACACGTTGTTGTGGTTTTATTCGACATTGACTGATTATACAACATCTAACTTCAATGAGTTTTAGAAACAAGAATTAGGAGAGAAACTTTGAGTTTGAGTTTTCTGTCCAATGATCACAAAAACTGTGCTGTGATTCCAAGATTCCAGTTTTTTAGAATCCTGGGTCCAAACTGGTTTAAATGCTGAGACTTTTTCTGAAAGAAAATTAAAACTATATTGTTTTCACATCTTTATTTCCTTGAGTCTCTCTCACTTTTCCTACATTAAAGGATCCTTGGAGAAAGTAGGAGTATTTAGTCCATCTTTTTTGTGTAGCAAATGACGGATCATAGGCCCATTTGACTCATTCTTA
The DNA here is from genome assembly GCF_000485575.1 of Poecilia formosa. Lineage (NCBI taxonomy): Eukaryota > Metazoa > Chordata > Actinopteri > Cyprinodontiformes > Poeciliidae > Poecilia > Poecilia formosa. The sequence goes on from NW_006800266.1 coordinate 154,055, forward strand.
TTAGAAAGGCCCTTTTTAGTCAAGGAAACGATCTGTTTGCTGTCTAGAACAATAGCCACTGAGGTTCCAAATTACATTTTATCCATAAAAAACTGTGACATTGGTCCTTTAAATGTCTCTTTCCAAGTTCACTTTCCTAGCATAATTCTTGTTAGATGTATTTTACCCTTCACTCTGACAATGTTTCTAAAATTCATTTAAATTCGTTCACTTGACTTTTATGAATTGGCCAGAACTTTGTACATTTATTTTATTTTTCCTGGGGAATAAAAGAATTGCACCCTGCTTGTGTTGCAGTATGTTTATTCCCTACTGAGGGAGGAATACTTGGTGACAATCAATGTGAGAAGAAAAAACAACTTCCTCATAGACAGCGCTGAGGATCTGCATGGTGAGTGCCATGTATTGTGTCAAAGATGTGCCACAGTCTCATTCAACCTGCATTTTTTGCTGGGTTATTGAATAAAGGTCCTATCCTTTCCTTTGTCTTTCTTTTATTTGGCCTCAGTCACTTTGTTCAACTGTTCAGTGGGCCGAGCCGACTGCAGCCGGTGTCGAACGGCTGACCCCAAGTACGGCTGTGTTTGGTGTGGCGGAGATGCCAGCTCCAGCTGTGTGTATCGAGACTCCTGCATTGGTGTGATCGAACACACGTGCCCTGCACCCGTCATTCACCGCGTAAGAACTTTTCACTTTTCTTTGTGCAGTCATTAAAGGCTTCCTTCTGTGGTAATCCCTTAAGGCATGTTTAGCCAGTAACCTTGAGATGCAGAGGAGGATTTTTTTTTATGTCTAACTTTGCTTTTAAAATGGGAATAAAATGTAACTTTTTGCCAACACAAACTTGTGGAGAATCTTACAAGGTATTTATGAAGTTCCTCTTTCCTGTTGCTGCTGTTGGCCTGTTTTTCTTCTGAAGGCTTTGGGAACCTTGTTACCATCATAAACTCTTTGAGATGTCAATGAAATAGTGGAATATTATCAGTGGTGGACTCGCCTACAAGGTTATTTTTGTTAATCTTAAAGCATTAATCATAAGACATTGGTTCTGCTAATGGTAAAGCGCTAACTTCAATTCAAATCATGTCAGCCCTTTAACACCTACAATCCTTAAGCAACAATTTTATTTTGACATCATAATTTACATGTCCTATAATTCCCTTGGATATTGTATGATAGTTTGTTGTTTGAAATAAAGTTATTGGAGATTGAGGGGTAATACAAGAGAACATGTATAAGTACTTAGTTCTTAACCGTCAAACTTTTTTAGTTTTATTAGTTTTATTTTATTAGTTTACAAAAAAGTCAAGTCATTTTGTGCTTTTGAATTTATCTGGAAAAAGTAACTTAGGGGATAAGCAGTAACTTAGGTAGATTAACAGATGTGTGCCACCACTGAATAGCATTAAGAAAAAAAAAACTTTAGTTTATCATTTCATTATTCAGCAGGATAGTCTCAAGAAATAAAAAAAGAAATAGTTATGCAGTCACAAAATTATTTTTCCTGTCCATCCGTGTCTTCAGATTGAAATCCTATTGAAAATGTAGCTGAGCCCAAGAGAAGAGAGAGTAGGACTGGATCCAAGACCATGGTTGATGCCTATTCTCCAAACTTATGTGATAAAGTGGGGAAATTAACAAAAAATAATGTCTCATTTGCATAAAGATTTTAATTATCAAAATAATTTTAATCACAGTTTATGCAACTGCAATAAAATAGATTTAATTTACTCAGTTATGATTGAATTTTCACATATCAAAGCAGAAAATCCATTTCATACTGCCCTCATTCCTCCTCCTCTATTTGTAGTGAAGATGAGTCTAAAGATGTGAAGTCAAGTTTAGACATGATGGACCTGCTCGATGAGACCATGTTTGTTCATGGCAGCCGTGTGAAAATGGTCAGGCTGGATATACGGAACAACGACTGGAAACATGAAGGGACTGGTGTCATTTTCTGCTTTGGAATAATCTATTTCTTCACGCTTATTTAAATTATATTAAACTTTAGGGAGTAAATTGAGATCTGAAATAAACCTTCTGCATTTGAGGAAATATGTATTAATCTTTACAGTTGAAATTCATTAGTTTAGGTATTTGCCACTTCTTGAGGTGATTGTTGATAAATGTTCCTTTTTAGTGTAAAAGATGTGCCATATACACCCAACCAATTGGAATGTTTTAGTTTTGAATATAAACATTGTAAATAACCCAAAATATTGTGATCGCCAAGAACATATGGTATTTTTGTGCTTCTCTTGTGTTTTCAGTTAGACCCTGAATCCGGTCCAACCGAGGGAGGCACAGTCGTAACCATTTCTGGCTCTAATCTCGGTCAAAGGGCCGAAGACATCCAGAGCTCGGTCACAGTGGCCGGAGTGCCATGCATTGTCATCCAGAGCAGATACGAAGTCTCGTCAAGGCAAGGCGTTAGCACAACTCAACTTACTCAGCACTGTATCTGTGTCTTTCTTTATGCTAACAGCTGTGTGACTGTACATTGCAGGATAGTGTGTGAGACTACGAGCAGTGGACGGGAGATGAGGGGCCACGCCTCAGTCAGTGTAAGAGGAGGAGGACAGGGGATTTCTGCTCATACATTCAGTTTTCAGGTCAGTATGACCATTTTATTAAAATGACAATGTTTCAGAAAGGTTTGATATTAAAATTGGTTTACCTGAAGGATGTCTGCTCAGCCCTCCACTATTTAGTTTTTATATATTCAATAAATAAGAATACAATGTAACTGTTAATTAATTTAAATTAACAATATGTTAATTGACTCCCTGTGATGGACTGGCGACCTGCCCACAGTGACCCCGCCTCTCGCCCGTTGACCGCTGGAGATAGGCACCAGCACCCCATGTGACCCCCACACGGGATAAGCATGTTCGATAATTTGAAGGATGAAATATGATGATCTGAAACATTTAAGTGATGAAAAGGAAAACAAAAGACATCTTTAGGGGAGCAAATACTTTATGCGACTGCACATATATATTTATATATATATGCATATAATATGTACTAACAGATACATCTCTCTTAGTCTTAATTTAAGAGACTAAGTTAAGAGAAATTACTTCTCTTGACTATAAAATTAAATGTAAGTAGCTAAGGTAAATGTCAATGAATGCTGCTGTTATTGATGATAATCCACTGTAGTTCTGGCAAGTTCCACCATGAGGAAGAACACTGTAATGGACTGAAACATGCAAAACAGGACCTTTCTGAAAAGCGGGGTGGGTGGGGGTTTCTTTTGTGTTTTTAGGGAAAAAAAGAACCCCACAAATCCTTCATTGCAGTCCTAGTGTGATGTGGCGCAGACCAAAAACAGCACTGGGACAAATCACGCATGAGCAAAAAGGTTTTAACATAACTGTCCAATTAGGGGAAAAGCAGCTTCCCCTGCGGCTCTTCTTAATTAGTGCCTGATGAAATGTAAGGGAACGTCTGCAGTACAAGAGGAACAACTTGTCTGCTTATTTACATAATCATAAAACACCCGTATTGTTCAGTGACCCTAATGAAACCACCTAAATGACAAGCAGCTTAATTAATATATTACATGGCTGTGAGGCAACCTTCATGTGTTTCCCAAAATTCCCTGGTGTCCTGTTTTTATCTCCCCAATAAATCACATGCTCAGTATTTGATTATTGGCTGCATTTCTTGTCATTTTCATCTTTACATCGTCCACTGCTCCTTCTTTTCCTGCCTCTATCTCCAGAATCCTGTACTCAGCAGCATTTCTCCTTTAAGAGGGCCCAAAGCCGGGGGATCATCCCTCACTATCAAAGGTCGGAGACTGAGGACCGGGCATCCACTTGAGGTCGGAGTTCTGATCGGAGGAGTTTCCTGCATGGTGTAAGGGCCCCAAGAGGTTTTTTAATTATGAAAGAAGAAAAAAAAACTATTGTGGTAGACAGTCGATGCGTTTGATTTGTGTGTGACTGTGGAGGAGATGAAAGAAAAACTGTTTCATGTTCAGGATTGACATCCAGGAGGATCAGATCAAGTGTTTGACCAGAGGCAGCAACCGAACGGGAGAGCACGACATCACAGTGCGCTTTGGTGGAGCAGAGCGCCATCTGCAGGGTTCCATGTATCATTACACCCCTAACCCCAACATCACAAGGGCAGCGCCGTCCAAAAGCTTCCTTGGGTACTGCGCTCCACTATTTCTATCTGTTAGTAAAAGATAAGAGAAGGATTTTAATTATAATTTACTTTACCTTTTTGACTATTTTAATTGTATTTGTCATTTTTAGATAAAGATATTCAGTCTAAAATTCTAGTGTATTTCTAATTTTAAACGTGTTTGAGTCTAAATACCAACATTTGTATTGATGCTGGAAATCCTCAAAAATGCTCCAGTTTCATAGGAGTTTTTAAGATTGAGAAAGTGCTTGATAACTGCACAGTTTTTTAATAAAGTGTTCTCAAACTTTGGATAAAAAATTTGATTTGAGAAACATAATTTATAGTTGAAACCAGTAGGCCTGTCACATTAAGCAATAAATCAATTGCATAATAAATTAAAACATGGTCAATAGTTTCCATTTGCATGATTTATCATTTTTCTCTTTTCTCTCTTTCTACCAAAAACTGGATGACCAAAGTCTTCAGTCTGCTGCTTTGGTCTCAACTAGCCCTTTTTCTGAAGGATAATTTTGTTTACAGAGACGTAATAACTTTATTTCTTGTTTTTACTGTTTCGCTTATCTATTTTGGATACTTAAAATGTCTTCTAGTCATGTAAATGCTCATTAGAATTTAAATTTTATTGATTTTTGAGATTGTGCTCTTGGATTATTATGCTATTGCCATAATATTTCTTGAAAATAATATTAGTTCATCGCAATAAGTTCTGGGACAATTTATTGTCCAGCAAAATTTGTTATCATTACAGGCCTAGTAATATTCTCATACACCTAATAAAAAGACACAATTTTCCTCACTGTCTGAAGTTAAATCAGACTCAACTACTGTTTTACATCAGTTAAAGTGACCAAATATAATCTGTTTTGTAAATGCCATCAGTGTATGAGAGACGATTCAAGTCATCAAATTTTGTAATATTTTAGTCTATCTTGTCCCTATTGTAGTATATAGAAAACTATCACAGGACATTAGTAATAATGCATGATAATGTTTTCTTTGGAAGGACAGTTTGAAAACTTACTATGAAAATACTTGAACAGTGCTTGAATTTTACTGTGGGAAAATGTTGTGTCCTCCCAGCGGAGGGAGGATCATCAGAGTCAACGGCCACAACCTGGATTTGGCCCAGGAGCCAAAAATGAGAGTGACCCTCAGTCCGCCCGATGCTCTGCCTCCGAGACGGAGAAGGAGCGCCGGGAAGAATATAAAAGTCCACCTCAACAGAGGACAGACCCAACGGGGTCCACCGAGGAGATCGAGGAGGATTGTTCCTGAAGCAAACTGCCCTGATGGAACGCTCTGCCACGTAAAACACGTCAGTTTCAGCTGGATTTCTGTCTTCACCTTACGGTGTCATTAAAGGAGAGGCTCAATGCATTTAAGCTCTCTTTTCTCCCCTTTAGCACGAATCCCACTGCAAGGTGCACAACGCAACTCTCATCCTGTGTCCGACTCCTGCTGTGGGTCCAGAGGCCACAGAGGCCAGGGTCAAAGTTCACTTCCTTTTGGACAGCCTCCATTTTGACTTCAGCACTGTGGGTGGTGAAACGTTCAGCTACGAACCCAACCCCAAGCTGTTCAAGTTGAACAGGAACGACCCGAGCAAGCCGTTCCACCACAAACCGGGCAGCGTCATCTCCGTCGAGGCGAGTCCCACATCATCTGCTTCTACACATCCGTTGCACTAGTTGCACTAATAAGGTTTTTAATGCTCACAAATCTGCTCACAAAAGTCAACCTGCTCACATTCCTCTTCCTGTTTTTTAGGGAGAAAACCTGGATCTGGCCATGTACAAGCAGGAGGTGGAGGCCTGGATTGGAGGGGACTTGTGTGTGGTGAAGACTCTGTCACACAATCACCTGTACTGTGAACCGCCAGCTACGCAGCCCTCCATCACAACCAATAGGAAGCAGGACGGCCTGGAGAGTCTGCCTGAGTTCATTGTGAGTGAGACAGAGAGAGCTGAGGTCACAATGGACATACGTCTGACCATATCCAGGGCAACTGGGCTACAGTACCATAAGAAGTTGCCTTATTGGTAGATAGAGCCCATCCCCATGTAATTCAGTCTCAGAATGCATCCAGCTGTTCTGTTTCTGGCCTCAGAGGTTTGGTGGAGAATAAACAGCATGATGAAAACAAAAGGACACAGCATACAGGTCAGAGAGGAAGTTGTGGAGAAATTTAAAGTTGAGTTGGCTTATAAAATAAGATCCTAATGAGCTTTAAACATTTCAGAGCACTCTTCTGAAAATGGAGTGAGTATTGCACGACTACTAGCCTATGAACATATGCAGGATTCATATTTAGTCATAAAAAGTCTACAATATAGAATTTACGTTTACCAAAGACATTTTGTTTTTCCTTCCATCCAATGAAGGATGAAGGAAAAACATTGACTTATATCTTAGAGAGCAGCTTTATGTGCCATTTTACAGCACAGTCAAGTTACTATGTTACCTTCAGTTGTTATACAAATGATGTACATATCATATGTAGTAGGATTACTTTATTGCATCATGCATAATGTGCATGTGTATTAATCAGTACCCAAGTACAGAAAGACAGATGTGCAATAATAGCAGAAATGTAAATAAAAATGAGTAAAATGTGATTTGTATTTTAGATAAACCAGATAAACATCTGTGTAAATGTTGCTTTCAGGTGAAAATGGGGAATCTGAACTTCCCCCTGGGAAGAGTGAAATACGACATCCAGGCCCAGTCTACGTTTCCTCTGGAGGCTCAGGTGGGGGTCGGGGTGGGAGCCTCCATCGTGGCTCTTATTGTGGTCATCATAGTGCTGATATACAGGTAACCATGGAAACGCTGTGATCAGAGTAGACTCTATTTCTTGACCAGAGCATGATCTGTGCTGTTTCTGTTTTCATCAGGAGGAAGAGCAAGCAGGCCATGAGAGACTATAAAAAGGTCCAGATCCAGCTGGAGAACCTGGAGACCAGCGTCAGGGACCGCTGCAAGAAGGAGTTCACAGGTAGTGCCGTTTTCTCCTCTCAGCTTCTGCTCACCTCAGAGGAGGCTTAGCAAACCAGCTAACTAACTAATTCGCTTTGTAGACCTGATGACAGAGATGATGGACATGTCCAGTGATTTGGTGGGCTCAGGGATTCCCTTCCTCGACTATCGGGCGTACGCAGAGCGCATTTTCTTCCCAGGCCACCAGGAGTCGCCACTGAGGCGAGATCTGGACGTTCCGGAGAGCCGGAGACAGACGGTGGAGCAGGGCCTGGTTCAGCTGTCCAACCTGCTCAACAGCAAACTGTTCCTCACCAAGGTAAAATATTCAAATATTTTCTCTAGTATTGGACAAAAAGCAGCTGTTTTCACACCTGCGTGTTTCCCGCCATAGTTCATTCACACTCTAGAGGTCCAGCGGACGTTTTCCCCCAGAGACCGGGCCTATGTGGCCTCTCTGCTGACGGTGGCGCTGCACGGTAAACTGGAGTACTTCACGGATATCCTGAAAACGCTGCTGAACGACCTGGTGGAGCAATATGTGGCCAAAAATCCCAAACTCATGCTCAGAAGGTGAGGCCTGTTTATCAAAGCAAGTAATCTTTTTCCTCCCACCTGCTTGTAGTTTCTTTGAGAGCACTTTGTTTTTCTTTCTTCTCCAGAACAGAATCTGTGGTGGAGAAGCTGCTGACAAACTGGATGTCCATTTGTCTCTACACCTTTCTGAGGGTATGTGCTCCTGGATATTTATGCCACATCAATAATTAAGGGCTTAATAACTGCTAAACATAAACAAAGGTCCGTATGGCCACCATATAGTCACTGCCAAAAGTTTTTTATAGTGATACAGATGTTGAGATTATTGCATAAATTAATCAGATGTATAGTGTGTGAGCAATTGCTTCTCATCCATGTTTTGAAATGAAATGTTTGAATTATTTGGATTACTTGGATTTTTCTTTTTTTTTCTTTTTTTTAGCAAACAAAATAAACACATTTAAGTCTTTCTATTTTACTAGGTTACATCTGATTAGATTTCAGATGGCATGTTTTTATGTCCCTATCCCAATATTTATTTATACCAATAAATAAATAATGGGAACCGGTTCACTTTCCTCACTTCCAATACTGATATCTGAATTTGAGTATTTGCCCATACCGATCTGATACAGAAAAATAATGCTGAATTGATTGAAAACATTTCTATTTGTAAACACAGACAACAGTACGTTGACTACTTCGGTCAAACATGTAAAAATAAATGGTACCAAACCTTCTTTCAAATAGTTCACATAGTCCAATTAGGAATTCTAAATATAATGTAAAATAAATTATAAAGCATGATGTTGCTCACTGCACATAGCATAGAATTACACTGAATAGATCCACCCTTATTGATTGGGTACATTGTCACTGATAACAGATCTAGATTTCATTTCAATATCAGGAGCAATACAGATGGTAATATCGGATCAGTGCATCTCTAGACTGGGATGGGGTAACCATGGGAAATGGAGTTCAGCCCAACTCAAACCCAGCCAGTGCAGTACAGATTCTGGTCCAGCCTTTGATTTTATTTATAACATTTTCTAATAGCTACTGTTCTGTTTTCTAACTGCATCATGTACTGTAAATCAAGGCGGGGAACCTTTCCACAGATCATCTGCAACTAGAATCAAACCCGAAATTTGATTCAAGTTACTGTGAATCAAATGTAGTTATGAAGGGAAGCCAGTCAGACCTGGCTGCCGAGACAGAGAACAGTTGGCGTTGGAGGATTTCCTAAGTGAATAAATCCTTTCTGCTTGGCCAGGAATCAGCGGGGGAATCGTTTTACATGCTGTTCAGAGCGATAAAACACCAGGTGGACAAAGGACCTGTGGACGCCGTGACAGGAAAAGCCAAATATACGCTCAATGACAACCGGCTGCTACGGGAGGATGTGGAGTACCGCACGCTGGTGAGGATTAGCCCCATTGTGTCACCTGCATGGGAAATTGATGCAAAATTTATACAGTACCCAATAATAATAGTCTTATACCTTGTTTTTTATTCATATTGTAAAGAGATCAGAGTTGGATTGAGCAGTCACACCTCCCCAAATGAACCAGATTTTTAGGGAAGAAACAATCTAAAGTTTGTTTAAAGTAGACTAAACAGAGCTGGTATGAATGCAGCCTAAAAGGATGATCTAAGTGTCTCTAACAGCTTTCCCGTATCCCTCATCCAGACTCTGAACGTTGCGATGCCGGCCACAGCCGCCGGTGGAGCCGCCACCAATCAGACGGTTCCGGCGAAGGTTCTGGACTGCGACACCATCACCCAAGTGAAGGAGAAAGTTCTGGAGCAGTCCTGGAAAGGAATGTCGTTTTCACAGAGGCCACACATCGACTCACTACATCTTGGTTAGAGCTTATTTTCAAACTCTAAGTTTGAATGCATCATTCTGCTGTTAGCTATGTGTGGCGGCTGACTCTTTGCAAATGTTAAGTTATTTGCTTTATATTGTCCAGAAAGTTTTTCTGTCTTTTACCCAAAGGGCCGACTGTAAATGAAGTGCTTGCTTGTCGAACCATATTTTTACCTTGTGTAACTCAAGTTATGCTCAATACTTTATTATGAATTTTTGTTCAAGTTTATAAAACCTTGCTAACTTATTTGCTTGTCATGTTACCTGGAAGTCTTAAATGTTCAATGATCATCAGAAACATGACTTGGTATGAACGTTTCTCCCCTGCAGAGTGGCGGGCCGGGGTCGCAGGTCACCTCATCCTGTCAGATGAAGACCTGACATCAGTAGTTCAAGGCTCCTGGAAGCGCCTCAACACATTACAGCACTACAAGGTCAGTGCATGTCTCTAAACTACTTACAGCGCCCTGCTCAAGTATTTATACCCATTGAAGGTGTTTTTTTGTTTGTTTTTTTCACATTTTTTACTTTATGACCACAAACCTTAATGTATTTCAGTCATATTTTATGTGAAAAACTAACAAAGTATTGAAGTTAAAGGACAGTCCCAAATGGTTTTTAGAATGTTTTACAACAAAATCTGACAAGTGTGACGTGCATTTAAATTTACCCAATGCTGTAGCTCCTTCCATGATGCACCGCATGTAGGGACCAAGTTATTTTTTCTTTTTACTTTTATTTGTTTTGTTTTTTTCAGCATTGTATTGTGCTTTTTGTGTATATGGAAAAAGTAAAAATTACCCCAATAAATAAATAATATAAAAGTGACCAGGGTGGCACCAAAAATTTGGTTTGTGAAAATCATAATTCTAGTAATCATAATAACATATGATAATAATCAAAGTAAAGAGAGGCTTAACAAAATGTTTCTTCAAAAATGTTTAAAGCTACACATATTTTTCCTTGCTCACTGCATTTTGGCAGTGGGCATTAATTAATGCAGTAACCTTCATGTTAAAGACCATGAAGTTTAGTGGTTGTAATGTTGCAGAATGCAGAAATGTTGAGGGAGCAAATGCTTTTTGCACAGCTTTCTATCTGGATTAGTGTTTTTTTTTTGCATGCATGGGGAAAATATTTAACAGCTGCGATGCCTGAGCAGGTCCCTGACGGAGCAACCGTGGCCCTCGTTCCCAGGAACAACAAGCATCACCTGCATGACAGCCACGACTACATGCCTGGAGAAAGTAAGTCACAAACACACAGGAATACAGACATGAACAATATTAGGGCATTCTTGTGTTTTCCAACATATTTTGACAAATAGATATTTAGTAGCAATTTTAACAATACTGGGGAATTAAAGTAATAAAAATAAGCAAAGACTTTCTGTAAAATGTGATTTAAAAATTGCAATTTTCGATGAATTATAAATTGGATCCTCCCCCATACCAAATGCAACTGAAAAAAGTCAAGTCAAGCCAGTTGTATCACATCTGTCATGCAGGATTTGGCCGTTCAGCATTGTGAAGGTTTGGCCAGCTACTATTATGGAGGCAGAGTGTCCTAACTTTTTCCTGAGCTAGTGAACACATTTTAGTTCTCAATAGTTAAATGAATACAACTAAAATGATTTAAAAAAGTCTAGTTTTTTGCAGTCTCCTGACTTCTAAGAGGAATTTTGATAACATTTCTTTTCTACATAAGAAAATCTGAGCGGTTTGATTTTTTTTACATGCCTGAAGTAACCAGTGGGGGTCACTGTTGAGCTTTTATTTTTCATAAAGCTTTGCTTACACGACTTCGACTGAAGTTTTGAGGTTGACAAAATGAAAATAGATATTTTTTCTTCTAAGTCAATAAATAGGTAGTTTGAAATCAGTTAAAGGTTTATGTAAGGAAAAAATAAAAAAAAATGTGAAGTTTCCCAAAGGTGATGAGCATAAAAAGAGTGAAATATTTTTATTAATTTCATATCAGTTTTTTAAGCTGTAATCTTTCTAGATTTTATTGTTATATAGTGTAATAATATATCATTAGCATACAACATTATATTTCAGATGATACAGAGACGATGTATTTAATAGTGAGTGTCAGCCATTCTGACCCAGCTGTCCCGCCTGCCCTACAGAGACCCCTATGTTGGACGATGGGGAGGAGGGCGGGGTGAGGCTCTGGCACCTGGTGAAAGCCAGCGACGAGTCAGAGCTGCCGAAGCACCGGCGGGGCAGTGTGAGAGAGAAAGGAGGGGAACGAGCCAAGGCCATTCCTGAGATCTACCTCACACGGCTGCTGTCCATGAAGGTAACACGGCTCAGGGGGAAGAAATGGGATCTGCCTTTTGATTGGTGGAAGCTGCAGTCGATTAAACACACTTCTGTGATTGGACAGGGTCCAAAGCGCGTCGGCAGCAGGAACAGGAATAACACTTTAAATGTCACTGTTCCAACTACCACCAGCATTAGTCGCTAAAACATCAGTAATATAATATTAGTCTTCCCCAGAAGTCTTTAATGATTTATCACTGTGTGACTTTGTTCTCGTGCTCCACTCCAGGCTAATGATGCAATAAAACGCCAGTAATGTTTCCCTCAGATGGAGCTTCCATTTAAAGAAAGAAAAAGAAAAAAAAGACTTCTGTCGTTTGCATTTTTCACACCATCCTTCATATTTAACTCTTCTGAAGCGCAGCGGCTCTAACGAGCCACGGCTCTGTGCCTTTCTGTTTCCAAACTGAAACCTCCATGCATTGTGAACTAATGTGAGTTTCCATTATTAAAAGCATGTGAAAGATTCATTTTCATGATGTATGTGACCCAGTGTATTGTTTTACTTTAAATGTTCACTTTCAGACAAACTTTGAGAGCCAGTGGGCAGTAAGTTAAAATGCATAATATGTCTAATAGTAAAATCAAAATGGTGAGTCATAAATCTACCACAGGGCAGAGGGCAGTTCATTTATTAATGTGCATCACCAATATTTTCAAATGTTATAGGGTTATTATATGAAACCATGACGGCTGAATGCAGCACGTTTGGACCTTCAACTTCTGTCTGTCATGAAGCATTCCAGATTTAGGAATGCCAGCAATGTTTTTGGAAATATTAAAGTCCAGGCAAACATCTACACTCTCTAGAATGTAGACAGAGACTTTTGTTTTTCTAATGCTAGCTGTCTTTATGGCTAAAAGTTTAATCAATTTGTTTTTGCTTTAATTAGTAAAAATGTGTCTTACAGCAGCTGCTAAAATCAATAAAAGGAGGTCAGAAGTTAACGATAAAATCAGAGATCAGAAATTGGCCAACGTCTTACCTAGTTTTATTTATCAAAGTGAGGAAACTTGACAACAAAGTGTGTGCTGTCTTCAAGCACTTGTGAATAAAACATCTGACGAGATACAAGATCTGATGGATTCATTTGATCTTCTGCTGTGAGGCAGGTTTTTAGAAAATCTGTCCTTGGGAATCACCTTGTTGGGTCTATTTTATGTTAAACATTATTATTTTCTGCATGATTAGTAGATGCGGGGCAAGATATTTGAATAAATTGTGTACATTAAACTTTTGAGGAGAATGTAATATCTTCAAATATAATCAGAACCAGGGACTTGGAGGCTCAGCTATCTGGTAAAGAAGGCTGGTTCTGTTCTGGAGACTTTGGAACCAATGAGGTGAAGGAGCAAAGAAGGATTCCTGGAAAAATAAAAATAATTATGGACAGTCCTGATTGTCCTCTTCAGAATAGAGGGGCGGGCCCTGTGGTAATATTCAGAGGGTCATCACACATAAAGCAAGTTTTTTTTCTTGTATTTTGAAGGCATGAGCTTAGATTAGTTTAATTTTCATGGGAAAGTTATTTAAAAATGCTAAGATAACTGAAAATATGTGGTTATAATCTGAATCAATGGGACAAAATGAGGCAGAAGGACTTAAGTATACACAAAGTGCATAACTTTTGTTCTATGTGCCTTACAATAAAAGGGACAAAAATTATTCAACTTTTTAAAGTCCTGGACAAGTTTCATAGAATTAACCTTTAATATGACAGAGATATTGAGAATCAAAGAAGCAGTAAAGCAGAATGTCCCATTTTGTACAGCCAAGATTCTTCAAGAGCTAAAGTAACAGATGAAGAAGCCCAAATTTGAGAAAAAAAGGGAAATAACTTTAAAAATCTTTCAGAAAGCCTGAAAATACAGAATAGACTCCTTTACAGAAGAACAAGTAGCAGAGGATTCTACAAACAATCTGTAAATAAGTCAATAGTGTGTTTTTGTTGATCCAAATATTTACTTAATCTTCACTCACTTTGTTTAATTTAATTTAAATAATTTCAGGTGTGAAGTTTGAGGCGCTGTCTCTTGTCTTTTATTTTGAAAGCCATTTCTTACTGTCGCCTTCTCTGCACCATCTCAGGGAACTCTGCAGAAGTTTGTTGATGATTTATTCACTGCCATCCTGAGCACCAGCCGTCCCGTGCCTCTGGCAGTCAAATACTTTTTTGACCTGCTGGATGAGCAGGCTCTGCAGCACAACATCACAGACCCAGAGACCATCCACATCTGGAAAACTAACAGGTAGCTCAGGTCTGGATGTAGGGGAGGAGGGAGGGACAGCTGACTGTTGCTGTGTGGGGAGAGATGCACATGGGTTAAAATCTTTTTTTCTTTTAACTCGTACTCACTGCTACAGATTTCTCTCTACTATTATAATATTTGGTGATTTTATACCCCCGTCATGTGTTCATCCAGTTTACCGCTGCGGTTCTGGATCAATATTCTGAAGAACCCCCAGTTCATCTTTGACGTGCAGACCTCGGATCATGTGGATGCCGTTCTGTCCGTCATCGCCCAGACCTTCATGGATTCCTGCACCATCGCTGATCACAAGCTGGGAAGGGTGAGGAGATCAGAGCCACTCCTCACAACACACACACACACACACACCTCCTGCTGCCATCCTGTCGTCTGTCAGTCAGTTCTTCATCCATCCACCCAATCAGCCATCCATCCATGTTTTCTCCATCCGTCTGTTTGTATATCCATCCCCATTTGTCCATCCATCAATTTCTTTTTCTGTTCTTATCCGTCTTTCTTCTTTTCCAACTTTTTTCTCCCAACTTTCTTTCCTTCCTTCCAAACTCCTCTCTCTTTCCTTTCTTCCCGGTGTTCTGTCTCTCTTTCAAATGTTCCTCCTTTCATTTTTTTCTGTCCAACTTCTTCCTTCTGACTTACTTCCTGTTTCCAATGTTTGATTTTTACATCCTGGGAACTGCAAAAATATCTGCCACATTTTTAATGTTTTAACCTAAAACACATAATTAACCGTGTCTAAGAAATGAGTAATGGAAGCCCAGCTCAATGTAGTGAGATCAAAGATCTTTGTTAATGTGCAGCTTAATAATTAACATGTAGCAATGAGGCTAAAAGCTGTCTTTTGCATACAAAAGAGACTTACTTATTCCTTTTTTAAATTTGTCTTACATTGAACAATTACTTGACATGTCAGTACTTCATGTGTCGTGTTTTGTGCAGGATTCTCCGATCAACAAGTTGCTGTATGCCAGAGACATCCCACGTTACAAACAGATGGTGGAGAGGTAAGAATATGGCAGCCGGTCGCCCCGCTGACCGCAGGCATGTAAAACTCTCCGGAGGAGAGAAGAGGGAGTGAAGCTGAGGACATCTGTTAGTGGCAGACAGAAGGTAGACTGAGCCTGAAGGGCTGCCATGCATGGATAGTCTGCAAGCAGACTGCTACAGTTACTACTGTCAGCTGCACATTAAACCATGCAGATTATGCTAGTGATATGTTAAAGCTTCACTGAGCAGGAGTCAGTCCAACAAATTAGCTGTTTTCACTGACCTTATGAGGTTAGTTTAAGAAGAACCAGTGCATAGACTCTTGAGTTTCTTTTCTGTGTTATGGTCTTGTCATAAATGCATTTGTCAGGTTTTCAGAACAAAATATATTAGAAAAAAAAACAACAGTTAAGTAAAAAATAAATATTTTATATATATAATTTCTTCAGGTCATTTTCTTTGTAGTAGAACTCTGTTTTTCTCTTTTCTTCTTCTTTGTGTAGATACTATGCTGACATCAAACAGACCATCTCTGCCAGTGACCAGGAGATGAACTCGGCTCTTGCAGAACTCTCCCGTGTATGTAAACACCGTCAAGGCCTGGCAGTTGGCATCAATCATCAACATGTTTTAAATTGAAATATTTACAGCTAATGCAGTTTTTTTTCTAATATGTTTTTCTGTCCCAAAACAGAATTATGCTGCTGAGGTCAACTGCCATGTGGCTTTACATGAGCTGTACAAGTACATCAACAAATACTACGATCAGGTGAGTTTCACAGGAGCTCTCTGATTCATCCTGCATTCCATCTGGACAGGTGTGAGATTCTCACTGTGTGATAGATTGAGTAAAACTAACCCAGTTTGATGGCATCAACATACCAGTTGGCTCAGAGTAACAATAAGAGTAAAATGATGTTTGTCTGTCTTGTGACCAGAACATCAATTAAATTACATCCTGAAGTACAACAAAACAAGTTGATGTGCTCTAACATATTTGACCTTGTTGAGGGTGATACTGGTGCTTTAGCATTAGCTTCACTAAATATCGTGTTGGTTCAGCTCTTCAGCACCAGCAGAACTAATATTTATTTTTCATGCTTTAGGTTTAGGGCAACAAGCTCACCACTGATCAGGCTGGTCATAAAATTATTGAGGGCTTGTCCAGGATGCAGAATTTATTTCTGAACTTTAAGTTCAGAAATAAATTAAGTGATTAAGTGTCTTTCAGCAATTCTTTTAACATTTTTTGAATTTATTGTTGGTTGGGATTTATTTTGAAACAGTTTTTGTACTCTAGGCAGAAATGAAATATATAAATGGTTTATACATGGTTTTATAAATCAACCATATAAATGAAGGCTATGCAAATATGTGACATAATGCTGCTTTCTGGTTTATTAACCATCTGTTTTTTCCTGTTTTTCTCATCGACTCTTTGCTTCCTTTGTCAGATTATCACAGCTTTGGAAGAGGATGCTACAGCTCAAAAGATGCAGCTCGGTTACAGACTCCAACAGATCGCTGCTGCCGTTGAAAACAAGGTAACAGACCTATGACCCCGGCACCAGGGGAAATATCGTCTCGACTCATAAAGGGAAGGCATCGTTAGGAGTACCTGTCTGTGGTTTCTCTTGGACAAAAAAAAAAGTTATTTTTATCTAAATACAAAAGAAGACAAAGAAATATTGTGACCTGAACTGTGGTATTGCTGGACGGGCTGGTTTTACGTGAAGACGGAGACTGGCGTTGACATACTGGTGATGTAAGTGGTTCTCTCTCTGGGAGGAAAGGGACGCCACTTCAATAACGAGGGACAAATGTGAAAAGAATGTGGAATGAAGGACACATCGAAACATTTTGCATTATTGGTTTTCCTCTTTGGATGTAACTCTTGGAGGGAAAGACGCTTCATGAAAAACATCATTTGCTTTGTTTATCTGGACAAACCGAGCAGAACATTCCCACCCATCAAGGTTCACTTTTTATTCCAAAAGGTACATTTTACCCTAAATGTTGACGCTGTTGGAACATTTTTATTTTTCTCTCCAAGTCTTACATACAGGATGCACACATAATGACTTGTTCTCCCTGTTTTAAGGCCTTCAAAGTCTTACCCTAAAATTTTCTGGATTTTTTTACACATTGTTTTTACTTGTCTGCTGTGGCTGCCTGGATTACATTACAGGAAGGACTGCTGTGGGTTTGTTTTCCTTACTTTGTCAAAGACAACATTTTGGGTCATCTTCTCTAATGTCGATGTAAATTTTGTAATCATCTGCCTTGTTTGAATTGCTCAACATAAGTTTGATCGTTTTGACTAAACACCTAAACTTTAAGTGAATAAATTGGGTTCTTTATAAGTAAAATGAAGAACACAAAATTAGTAACAGAACTGCTGTGACTGATGGAATTCCCTCAGAAACAGATTGACACTGAGAAAAGACAAGAAAAAAAATCCTGACACATTTTTACAGGCAGTGGAGATGATTTCCATCTGCACCACCCTGTTTGAAACCTAAAAATCTGATCTTGTTCTAGTCAGTGAACGCACTGAGAACGCTCTTCGGTGTGTTAACCATTACTGACTGAAGGTGCACAACTAGGTGTAGTATAGAAATGCTATCTAGAAAGGAACACAGCTGTGAGAAGGAGCAAAACCACCTGGAAAGGTTTTAGTAGGAACCCACATTCTATAGAATTTACACATAGAATTAGCTTTTTACAGAAAAACCCAGAGATCAGAAATCAGCTGTAGATCTCTGATTGGTGCATCTCAACACATTAGTTTGATATTCAGTGTCAACTTCTGAATTTATATTCCAGTTCACTCTGAGTTATTTTCCCAAAGCTCATATGATGATGCAGAAAAAAAAAAGGAAATATTGACATGTTTAAAATCCTGTAGAAGTTTGAAAATAATTAATGCCGTTGGTTCTCTGTGTTTTTGCAAATCTTTTCTACATGCGCATTTCAAAATTTCATTCAGTTGCATTACTTGCACTAATTTTATTCATTGTGTTCTTTTTGATGAATTTCCATTGTATTTTGGGTGGGAGGGGGCTTTTTTATTTTAATGAACCACCTCTCATCTACTTTTGTTACTACTGTACATCAAAGAGCTCATCTGTTGTTTTCTATGTCTGAACTGACAAGTCAGCTGTGCCATTTTTTTTTTTTTTTCCTTTAGTTAACATTTCTGTTGTTGCTGTCAAAGTGGGTGTCAGGTTTTAGCAGTCTGGTGGCAGAGCCAAGCTTTTTATCTTGTGAATAATTCAACCTGTAGGATTTTAAACGATGTGCCTCCTGCTCCGCGATGCCACATGTTGGAAGGCTTTTAGTTGTCGTTTTCAATTTTAATTTATTGTTTATTTATTTTATTGCTTATGCTGTTGGTCTTTTTTCCTGTCAGACCTACAAACCTGTGTTTGTCGCGTCTCACTAATTCAGATTCTTGTTTTTGTCGTAGGAAAGCAGCTCTGTCCTACCGTTTTGTGCCGTGTTTTGTTGCTCTCAGAGAACCGTAATGGATCAAGTCAGAATCAGCTTTTCACTCTTTTTCCCCACCTTATAAGGTAGTTGGAGATTATGATTTTACATTGCTGCAAGCAGTTACCTTGTACATAAAATCTTTTTCATTTTTTTTACCATGCACATTAATGTTGCCTGCAGATTATGTGTAAGCAGTTCTGATGTGTGTTCTGTAGATACATACCGTTACCCAGTAATCTCAACTCTTAGCTTTCTCTGACTAACTGATAGGATGAACCTAACAACAGCTTAATTTGATGCAATAAAGTGATTCATATGTACACGTTGTAGGTTTGTTTGCACTTTTTCTTTCTTAAGAAGCTCAGTTGTATATTTATTAATGTTGTAGATGTATTAAAATGGTAAATATTGTCATCACAGTATCAGTTTGTGCAATATTCATATTGTAATGAACTGTTTGCAGTGGGATAATTGTTGGCTGATGTAGTCCAAGTGTTACAAATTCGCATTTTTATGCTAATGTGATATTTAACAAGTTAGTTTCATACTGAACACAAACAATGTTTCCCAAAATACTAATGCAAGAAAGAAGGGAATTTATCGCATTGCAATTTTGACTAATATCATGATATTTTAACTGACTGAAGGAACTTAAGCATAAAGAAACTTACTATACACTGAAACTATTAAACTTTCATAGCAAAACAACAATAGAATAGTCCAGACCAAAGCCTATTTATTTTGTTCATGTAGTGCCAATTCAATTTGTTAGTCTATCCCAATAAAATACACACAAAATGCTTTTTAGAATATTTATGTGTAAGTTCCATCAGAAGTTTAAAAATGCTCAGAGACTTCATGATCCATCCAACACTGCGTGGATTTTGATCCGTGCTGATTTCTTGGCCTTACATCCATGAAAAATAAGTC
The DNA here is from genome assembly GCF_000485575.1 of Poecilia formosa. Classification (NCBI taxonomy): domain Eukaryota; kingdom Metazoa; phylum Chordata; class Actinopteri; order Cyprinodontiformes; family Poeciliidae; genus Poecilia; species Poecilia formosa. The sequence goes on from NW_006800266.1 coordinate 173,609, forward strand.
CATGTCCTTGTCCTGCAGAAGGTGTCTTATTACAACCCTCTGGAAAAAGAAAATGGTCCCAGCCACTACAGGCTCAGGCCTGGCTCTTCATTAGAGTTGTGGACATAAATGGGGATGGGAATAAACACCTACACAGTAATGCACTGTCAGTGCCAGTGGAACAGCTGAGGGAGAACAACTTAAAGTCTTTTTATTTTTGTCGTTAAAACTGCATTCAAATGAGATGCTGCGATTTTACAGCCCAGAGGGAAAATCTCATTTTCAAACCTTCCTGGATCTTCTCATTTCTTTTGCTTTCCACTGAAAAAAGATTTTTTTGTCTGTATTTGCAGATCAAATGCTACATCACGAATGTCTAACTCTGTATAATAACAGTACAGTCTTATACAGTGTTAATGCTTTAGCTAATTCAGTAGTTCCTGGTTATTTCCCACTGTACATGGTTCATGTCCAGCTTGCTCTTTTCCTGTATTTCATAATAGTCAACAAAACTTTGATCCCATGTACAAAATTTGGTCAAAACAACTGCAGTCGTCAGCAGCAAAATAATTCATTCTGTTCAGATAGTTCCTGCTGTTTCCATTCCTTAATGGTTGCACATTTTGTTTTTTGCTAATGTTTTTTTTTTTCTTTAAATAAACCCACATGCCCAGAATCACTCTATAACAAGTTATTGAAATTGTACAAAATTATCAGCTTCACAAACGAAGCAAGGCTGCAATTTATTTTTACAGCAGAGTCAGAATTTCTAACTTCCAAATTATAAAAGTCGACTTCAACGCCCATCTACAACAGAATTCTAACCTGTGAAGTCAGAAGAGTAACCAACACAGATTTAAAAAACGTTATATAGCACCTGCTTGTTTTAAAGTATTGATAGTACCAGATACAAACAGGTTAGTTGTTGTTCTGACAGTTTGTTTCATTAAATCTTCTTAAATCAATACAGATTTTTATCCATTTTTTTTTGTCTAATAAGTCACTAAATATCTCGACAAAATTGACAAGTTGGCAACAGCAGCTATTGTTCACGGTATACATACAGCTGTGACCTGATGGGCGGGTCTGTCGGTCAGCCCTCTGTCACAGCAGCAGGAAACGGGACAGTGGCTGATTTTCAGACGTATGCAGAGGTAGATGTGATCGGTTTCATCTGGAAATATCGGCCGATAACCAATCTCCCAAATTTTGGCCAATAAATAGGTGATCTCTGTCAAAAGGTAAGGATGCATTTTTAAGGTAATGTAAATATAATTCTGCTGAGGCTTGAAATGTATACCTTTTTAGTTTCACAGAAGTTTTATTTACTCTACAGCATTTTGTAATCTCCATTTGAATGTATGTGGCATAAAATATAGAAAACCTCTCAAATTCTAACAGAAACCAGAAGGAACGTTTCATGCAACCTTCTTCCTCCTGACTTCATTGTGATACTTAATCTTGTGTCAGAGGTCGGAGATTCTGCTTTGAAGCCAAGTTTAGCCCACAGGTCAACCTTCCCATGAGACCAGAGCAAAAAGAAAAACTCTCCAGCTGTCCCCTGCTCTCTCAAGTCTGTTGACCTTATTCCTCCTCTCTCATTCCTCTGTGACTTTCCCCACATTTAAATTCAGCCAGGAAAGATGGAGGGAGTGAAACCTGGCAGCAGCCAGGTGAAGGCTTGGTGGATGGTGAGTTCAGTGTCTGCAGGACATTTCCATGTTTGGATCGTGCTGACTCTGGCTGCTGCTCCTAGCCCCCACCTTCACCCGCTCTGTTTATCTGCTGTGGCATCAGAGGTGAAAGCACCGGTCATTTGGCTGTGGTCTCAGCGTGAAACCAGGTTTCCATCTCCACCAACAACTTTAAGGGTTAGATACTGAGATCCAAAACCAGATCGCCATGCAACGTCACATGTGAGTATATTCTTGCTCCTCAGCTGCATGTTGTCTTTGAGTTTTACTGCAGGATTATACAAAATCACCAATTATGGAATATGGTTTTCATAAATTATGATGTTAAATTTCCATGTTGGAATATTTTCTTGGTCAGACAGATTACTGACTTATGCACTGATAAATGGTTTCCTTTCAAGCGGGCTTGTGTTCAGAACAAAAACTCAACATTTCATCTCATACCAATAAAGCTTGAAGAAACACATTTCAACACAGACAGATCAGGTGTGTTATAGGGAAGTGACTTATTTAGAGCTTTAGACAACTGCTTATCTTGTAGAGAATGTGAAAAATATATTTATTTTTACAACCGGATGCTTCAAAACTAGAGAACAAAGTTGCACTGATTATTTCCAGACATGACGTGACCAGAGGCCTTCCATCCACGCAGTGCGCTTTCGTGTCGGTAGCAGCTGGGACAGCGAGCTCTCGGGTTGCACGGACAGACGGCAAAATGATTTACAGCAGTCAGAAATAGTTCAAGTTCCGGCACGGCAGATTTTTTTCTGAGACCCCGGCAGCAGGACGAGTTTCCAATGCAGAGGGTCACTGGGGAAACTCATCACTGACACACAAACACTTACCTGTAGAATGAAGACGAGGCTAAAAGACTCCAGTGTTTTGCTGTCTTGTGTTGTTTTGTGTTGTTTAGGAACAGAGTTGGCTCATCTGGGTGTTTTGGAACAGCTGGAGAACCCAATCAGCTCTATACGACGGGAAGTCAGGACTGTGAAGACCCCAGAGAATACCGCTACGGTATGCGTAGTACACATGCACCGATCTGAAATTAATATGTGCATCAGAGGAGCACTGTAACATGCAAAACATGTGAGCGCAACACTATGCCACCATCATGAAGCCGGATTACACAGGCAGTGTGATCTGAACCAGGTTGTTCTGAGAATAAGTTGTGCTGCAGAGCTTTCTAAGGTTTCGGTTTTACTGTAAATTATTCATTCTTACTGTAAACCACAGATGACCAATACTGCTTGGTTAACTTCTGATAGGTTCTCGCTACTGATCCTTCACTTTCATGCCTCAATCTGCATGTTTGTCCACGTGGCCTCGCTTCGATATCTTGCAGGTATCTGATACCTGCAAGATATGACGTATATCTGTCATATCTTGCAGGTATCAGCACTGCTGTCTGCAAGATATGACAAACGCCTGACGCAGTCATAAATGACACACTAGCTCATGCCATGTTCTGGGATCCAATTCAAATTTATTTGACATTGTTAGAAATAAAAACAAAACTCAGCATGCCGTGCATTGTTCAGGTTAAAGGAGGACAGAAACAGGATTATTCATCATCTTGCTTCAGTGTCCTGCAGGCAGGTCTGAGCATATTACTCACAAACGATCATGGAAGGGCTTCTGAGGACGACGCTAGGCCAGAAATTGCAGGAGCTCTCCAAAGCTATGTGAAAATGGCTTCCTGCCTGTTTTTTTAATATTCAGATTACTTTGGGAGACATTTGTTGCCATGTTCCTACTGGGTATTGCTGTATGGTCCTGTGTTTAATCCTGGATGTTATTACTGCAGGTGGTTACCACCCTGTCCAGATTGGCGACTCTTTGAACAGAAGATACCAGGTGGTGTCTAAGCTTGGCTGGGGCTTTTTCTCCACAGTGTGGCTCTGCATGGACCTCAGGTGAGTTTAGTTTAGGAGAGGAAAGAGTAAAACTATTAGGGTGGGGCACAGCAGTGGCACAAAGGTAAAGCACATGAGTCTCATACCTCCGTATGCGAGTCATGTGCTTTACACATGATTTGCATAGTCATAGGGGGAATCTGGATAGTCCTCCAGGAACTGTTTTCTTTTGCCTCCATGTAACACTTTGTGTACACTGCTTTGTGTCTGTCACATTAAATCCCAAAGATGCACACTAAAGTTTGTGTTTGTGTTGTGACGAAAGGTGAAGAGCTTCAACCACTCTTTGCAAGTCCCTGAATTGACTTTCAGACTTTCAATTGATATTTTCCACATTTTTGTCCACAGCTAATAAAAACCAGAATGCTGTGGTGTTTGTGTTGGCAGGTCGGGTCGGAGGGTTGCTGTGAAGGTCCTGAAGAGCGGCGCAGGCTTCGCTCAGGCGGGACAGGATGAACAGGCTCTTCTACGATACGTTAGCTCTGCTTCCAGCCTCTTCTTGTTGGTGTCTGCATGTCCATGGCAACACGAAAACACAACTTCCGGTCTCACTGTTCACCGTTCCTTTTCTCCTGTCCCTCTTTGATCAGTCCAGCAGTCCTGTTAGCCGTCACCCCTCCAGCCAAAGGATCGTTCAGCTGCTTGATGAATTCAAGCTGGTTGGGGTCAATGGGGTCCGTATCCTTTGTTTGTTTCACTTAGCTTTCTGAACTTTAGGTACGGAGGATGTATAGTGAGGGCCAAATTGTAAAGTGTGGACTCTGTGTTCAGTATTATCCTGTTTCCAGATGAGTTGTTGTGTAAGCATGTAGATTATGGTTGTTTTCACACCTGATTGTCCAGTAGACTGAGTTTAATTAGGGACCAAACCTTTAGCTGAAAACTTAATACAACATTTAGCTGGTACAGTTCACTTTTAAATCTAGAGTGGAGTCACATTTTTTTCATATTTGAACCGCACCAGAGTTCACTTCAACCAGTCACATCAGAGATGGACTGTACATTCTAGAACCAGACTTTCTAGGCAAACGAACTAGAGTTTTATTAAAGCAGACTAAACAGGGTTGTTGTGAAGGCACCCTATCAAACTGTCCTTAGCCTGGGATGATGAGACCTGTGCCTGGTTCTGGAGCTGCTGGGGCCCAGCCTCAGGACCTGGCAGCTCTGTTTGGGGAATCCAGGCCTGATGCAGCCTTGGGTCAAGCAAATACTCACCCAGGTAAGCAACACAAAACCAAAGTAACCTGTGACTGCATTTATATACAATTATTAGCTTAAAATAAAAATCTAACTTTTTTTTGTGACCATTTTCAAGAAAAGCAACGAGTTGGTGCTACAAATGATAAAGGAGTTTTTGTTTGATCAGTCTTTTCTGAATTCTCCCTTTCTCTGCAGGTTCTTCAGGGCTTGGACTATCTTCACACTCGATGTAAGATCATCCACACAGACATTAAGCCAGAAAACATTCTGCTGCACCCGAAGGAGCACAGCCATATTACACCAGCAGGGGGCAGCAGCTCCGTCTCTTTACCAGCTGTAGAGGGGAACAAGACCACAGGCACAGTTGTTTACTTGTTTACAGGCTTCAGATATAGAAAGTTTGTTATCTGCAGATCAGTAATGTGTATATATTAAAAAAACAAAATGTAATATATCACCAAGAGGGAAAAAAACTGAGTCAAATATTTTTTTTAACTCTGGTTTAAATATTAAAGCAGTTATTTATCTAAACTGAACTGAGTTCAATGCTAATGTGTTTAACTATTTTAGAGACAGAGGAAGTGAGCCTGTACAAGTTAAAGGAGATTTCTGTGAAGATTGCTGATTTGGGAAGCTCCTGCTGGGTGGTTAGTGCTCCACTTTTCACTGACAGCAGTGATCTGTCTTCACTAGCTCACACTTTTCTTCCACTTGAGGTTTACCCCATAATTACAAATATGTCTATTTTATGTTTAAACAGCTGTCTGCTGACCCCTAGTGGCCACAAAATAGTTGACTTTTTTTAAAATATCTATTAAAATGCTCAGCATTTTTATAAATATTCATAATATAAAACACTAACGTATTGAAAGTTCAAAACTATACACACAACTCTAAAAGTCATACTGACATATATGTTGTTTTCTGACGTCCTGTCTGACTGTTTTGTCCTTCACTGTTCTGACCCAGTACAAGCACTTCAGTGAGGAGATCCAGACCCGTCAGTACCGGTCTCTAGAGGTCCTGCTTGGATCTGAGTATGGTCCGCCAGCTGACATCTGGAGTGTGGCCTGCATGGTGAGATACCAGCTGACCACAGTTTGATGATGTCTGCTTTGCTTCATCAAGCATTTTTTTTTTTCATGTTACTCTCTAGAACTAATATCTTTTTGGGAACTTTTGGTATTTTCATTTGTGGGAGTTCATAGCAGGGTTTAAATATCAATTGAATCTTAAAATGTATTAATCACAACTGAAGTTAAAGTATTAAATAAGATGTTTTTCTCAGGTAATACATTTCGGTTGACATTAAATACCCACTAGGTGTTACTAACTATGGAGAACCTCAGTGCTCAGCTGTGATTTTTACTTGTGTTTACTTTCGCAATGGTTGCTAATGCCATAGCAACCATTAGCTAATATTTAATACTAGATTAGGAAAGTAATGTTTTGTGAAACTGTTTAGTTTGGTTTAAAAAACAGAAAGCAGTGTCACAGGTTGGAATGGCTCTTCAACTAGCCACACATGTCACCCTGAATGTTCCCCTGGATTCTCCCAGGCCTTCGAGTTGGTCACTGGAGACTTGTTGTTCCACCCCAAAGCTGGCGAGTTCATGTCCCTGGAGGAAGGTGGGTTTAATTCAGCGAGCTGACACTAACGGAGAGAGGAGGCACGCACCGACACGGGATTAAATGGGATTATCGCACGCCTTCATTGTAGCTGGAGATGCTAATTTGTCCTGAAACTGTGCGTGTTGCGTAACCTTTGTGGTGCCTCCGTCCACCTCAGACCACATCGGCCAAATCGTTGAGCTCCTTGGCAGAATTCCTCCAGAAGTTCTCCATTCGGGGAAACATTCAGCTGAATACTTCGACCGAAGAGGTACAACCACACCTTCTTCTTCTTCAAACTAAAGTTTAGCTCAATTTTTAAAATAAAACCTGTTTTTTCACTGCATGTTACTGTGCAGGTAATCTCCGTTGTGTTGGTCCAGTGAGGCCGTGGAGACTTTATGACGTTCTGGTGGAGAAATATAACTTTCTGCTAGAAGAGGCCTCTGAATTCTCAAACTTCCTTCTCCATATGCTGGATTATCACACAGAGAGACGGGCAACTGCTGCACAGTGCCTTCAACACCCATGGTTGACCTCCAGTTAACCTCCTGAAGACCCTGTGGGCCTAAAGGCCATGGAAAGTTCTCACAGCCAGATGCTTTTAGCAGCAAGACCTCGGCGGTTTCAGGGCATCTTTAAATTTTCACATTTGGTGAATTTCTGCTGCACTTATTTAGCATCAGACAGAAGATCTTCTCCACTTGAGCTTCATAAGCACTTTAGGCTTTTTTTTTCTCTCGTTTTCTTTATTCTCCCTGAATTTTGTTCAAGAGTCCTAAAAATCTTTGTCTTTACACTGATAGGCTTGAGCCTGAACTGTCATGACCATCAAAAGGTATTCATTCATCCGTTTTATTAAATGTTCTTATTAAAGGTTTTTTATTTAAATGCGGTTTTACAGCAAAGCAATAGATTTTCCACTGACATGTTTTATGAAATAATGCTAAATGAATGTTGAGTGAATTTCAGTCTGCAATTGTCAAACGCTGTTGTCTGTGTTAGCTTCTTGGTATATTCTCACAAAATGTCTATCAGGAAGCGATCGTTTCTCAAGAGCCGAGACCTTCTTTACGAAGCAAAGAGTAGAACCAGCTGGTTTTCACCAGGTTACAAAACATCTGAACTTTTAAATTATTGCAAATGTTCCAGAATACAGCAGTGAGTTTGCAATTATCATGTAAAATATACACACATATGATATGTGTGCCTTTTGTGACTGAATTGTGACATATCCCCTAAAGGAGAACAGGCAGAAAGCATAACGCTGGCAACACATGCAGCAATGTCCGCTACCGCCAGTATCAGAAGTATTTAATGTAGGTCAGTGGGGTGACATGTAAAGACATTTTGAAATATATTCAGTTGACTAAATCCAAATCAGCCAATGTAGTCCAAATTATGATTGCTTAGGTTTATTGAATATTTCATATTCCATATCAAACTGACAAATTAGCACACAACCTTTGTAAGCTAGCTAAGTTGGATAATACAGGTCTACACAAAACAGTTCTTAAGACGTGATATTTGCTTGGTGGTAAAATCATCACATAATCATAAGTGTATACGTTTCAAAAAAACATGAATCTCTTTTAGACTGCTGTTGCTAATTCTTGTTTAAACTGCTTCCAAACTTATTTCATCCTATTGTTAGATGATGAATGTTCCACACATACCAACGATCGTTTATAAGCACTTTGCCACCATAATAATCAGCCAAGTCAGATTTTGCAAGCTCTCACATTTTTATACTAAATACCTACATTTAAATCTACCCCATGTGTTGTTTTTAAATTAACTAATTAATTTAGAATCTGCTTATCAGAAGAAACACATTTAAATATAACTGCAACATAATTCACATTAAGATGTTTAATACATAAATGCAGAGAGAAAAACTTTGCTTGTTTATGGTTTCCAGAAATATGAGTGGGGAGGAAATGGGATTGAAGTTGTACATCCATCAAGCAGAAAAATGTTTAGAGGAGCTATGATGAGTATTTTTAGAATCTAAGACATGAAAATAACAAGTAAAATGAACAAAGATTTTATTGCAATGTAATTAAGGCAGAAAGTACATGTGGACGTTTGATATTTAGTACAGTGGAGTCCAAGGAAAATACATTTCACAATTAACATTCATCAGTATCCATAAAATGAATGCATAAGAAATAAATTAAACCATAAAATGTTAAAAATGACTAAATATCGTCAGTCTTTAAAAGTTCTATTTCAGAACTTGACAATTGAAGAAATGTCTCGATCTGATTCTAGGTATCTTAACGTTGCCAGTGAAGGCACTTTTAAATGATCGGTATCTTTTTACATGCCAGGTTTCTGAAACATTAGCAGTAAGAGAGACTGTTGGCTGTGGCAGCTTTCTGTCAGCTTCATAGAGTGCAGCTTAAAAATTGTTATATTAAGATGTTAAAAAAGTAAACGACTGACTGGACTTCAATCAAAACTGCATATGTTAGCGTAGCACTATAGCAAACTCAAACTGTCTAACATAAAAGCACTTTTAGCAGGAACAAGTTAGTTTCTAGCTGTTAAAATGAACGGACAGAACCACACCAGGGAGTGAGTTTAGTGGGGAACAATCACAAAATACTGAAGAAATGCTCGGTGGTTTTCCTGCCTTTCAGAACTGTTGGTTTTAATGTTTGGGAGTTTGTTCCTGCAAATCACTGAGCAGTAAAACCAACAAAAGACCCTGACTTGGACATCCACCAGCCAAAAGTAAACAAACTGAAAGTAAAATAAAATAAAAAGACAATTATCTTAATATGGAATTTAAATAAGCTTAAATATCTTTTTACCCACTGTCAGTCTGAATCCGTTTCATATTGCATGATATTCTTGAGATTAAACTTTGTCAGATTGACTTGAAATACCATTCTGGGTTTAGCCTCTTTTAGTTCTGTCTGTCATTGCATCTCTTACACCATGCAATCCATGTTAAACTGTTCAGCTTTACATATAGTAAACAGCAGCAGCAATGACTTGACTAAATCAGTTGTACAAGGGCTTAATGAAAGCATATGTACCACCACAGTTTAAATCTTTTATATTGATTATTGGTGTTTTATGACGAAGTGGGTTGAGGACACGATTGATGAAGCCTGGCTAATAAATCCACTGCGGATGTGACTTTGTGTCTAATGTCTTTGACTGAGAAAACTTATCAATTTCATCCTCCAGAGTTAAACCAAAGCAGGTGGAGAAAGCACAGAATTCTACGTCACACTCTAAGGCCCCTCAACTTTGGTTCAACTGCTTAACCAACGGTTTTCATTTGTACATCAAGTAGTGCCCTCACTAAAACCTTCTACATCATCAAAGGTAAAATGCCCAAGTCTGTTGGACAGACCTAAAAAGTAATGAGACATGAACATTGTTTGGTTTTTCTCTGTTATATCAACCAATCCAGCTGTAGGCGCGGCACTCCACCAGTGGGTTTTCTTTGTAAACGACCATATAGCCGCAGTCTGTCCGCACCCGATGACACTTCTTCGGCCATGAGGTAGGTTTCATCGGCCTGTAAAAAGGCAACAAGCACTTGTGAGTTGCTAAGCTTTGTAAAATGAACAAATAATAACCAAAGACAGGGATAATCTACTCACGAGTAGCAGTAAAATCCAAACTCATGACAGAAGCACTTATCACAGCCTCTCCTGAAGGTATCCCCGGGTTTGAAGAGCTTATCCTTGTACGAACAGATACCTGAGGAGAAAACAAGCCCCACAGTTGCGTTACTGTTTGATCTGGAGTGAAGTCATATCGAGGAATCCAAAGGTACAACCAAGATAGGTGAAAATGTACTTTACACATGTTCCACCGGGAGGACTTTTACTTTGCCCTCTCAGTGAAGGATGCGATAAGTCGCTGGGAGAGGTCATCCATGCTAATGGCCAAACTCAGCGTCCTCTGTAAGTTCTCCCATGCCTGAAGGCTGTGAAAAGCTTTCCATATGCGGTTTGTCACCTTGAAAAGGGAGGTCAAAGGAAGCGCACTAATCTGTTGCGAAGAGCCCCAAGAGGCGCAAATGCAAGGTCAGACTACAGCGGACGAAAGTTTGTCGTCAGGCATTTTGAGCCACTTCAACTACTGACGCTGTGGTTGATTAAACGCTTCAAACTCCTGCTACGGCAGGGCTTTACACGCTTTTGATTAATTGCTGCCAGGAAGAAAAGTGAGGTGTCTTACCTTTTTGGCGGTACACAGAAGCTTCCAAGGTTTCGCTGCACAACAGAAGGATGAGGGCAAACAGCAGCCATGACGAGGACCGCTGAACATTATCTGCTGGTTCTGACATCGTGAAATGAAAGACGTATCAACCCTTACTCAATAAGTTTCAAGTTGTGAAGTCAAATCCAGATTCCAGCAGTCCTTTTTGAGAGTCTACTACAGACTACCTAATATTTATAGTCTAACATCTCCGCTCAGGGGAGGGAAAAAAATGTATCCACATGTTTAGTTTTGTGTTTTCTTCCAACTTTTGTTCCAGAGTGAGGTGTGTTTGGATCTTGGCTGTGTACTCATGCATCCCTAAGTATTAGCTTCAGCTGATGCCACATAAACGTGGGTGTAAAGAAAGGCCAGCACTTTGTGACGGTCAGCAAGCATCATCAGTGGTCTCCGAACAGCTGGGGTCTCTTGTCTCCGTGCTTACCGTGATTCTTTTTGTTCCCCCTTCATTATTTATCACCTTCAAGCTGGAACAAACAGATGCTGACTCTTGAAAGTTTAATCTATTTTCATGACTGCTGACTTGTGTACGGGGGGAAGCGTTTTTGCTGACATTAGACTTTATCTGATGGACCAAATTATCCCAACATCCCATTTTATAGCAGCAAAAATGAACAAATTATTTCTAATCAAACTTTCTCCGTAGTGTGTAAATATAACCACCAGACTGGGGCTGCAGAACAAGGAGAAAATGAAGCATCACAGTTTATACAGGAAAAACAACAGTAACAGTTTAACAGTTTATTAACTTTAACAGTTTATTCTGTTAAAGGTTTAAGTTGCTTTAACAGATAAAACACAAAGTAAAGACTCATTTACTACCATGTCATGTAAAGTTCTGAGCAAAAGTAAACAGAAAAAACAGATCAGATGACCAAATAAAAAAAAAAAAGATTTTTTTTATGCTTTTGGAAATGACTAATGCAATGCTCATGGTTGGATTAAAACAAACATGGAGGAACAAAAAGGCTGCTAGCAGTTCAGTTTCTGGTAAATTCTGATGTGAAGCATCAAGAAACCTTAAACCATGTTGTGTGTTAAGGCAGCTTTAATGGGACAACGCTATTTTCTCAAGTTATCTTCACTTGTGCTGCAATAAGCATGACAGGGTTTTTTTTACCCTTTGATCTGCAGAAGCTGTAACAAAATACCGTAAATAAGACAGTTTAGCAAATTGTAAAATAAAAATCACCTTTGCACTTTTGTATGCTTTTTAATTATTCAGTACAATTAAGAATACTTTTAGTTGCCTGTGTTAGCTTCTTGGTATATTCTCACAAAATAACTTTTAGTTAGTTTTAGTTACTTTTAGGTATTATATTTACTAATTTACAAAAAACTGTTCGGACAGCTCCACAACTTTTGTACAGAAGACTGACTGAAATCCTTCATTATGATGTAAAAGACTGATGGACAGAAAAACAGTTTTAACTTATTGTCACATTTACAAATTCCTCAATCATACTTTGTTGTTCACACACAGCTTTTCTATTTTCACTAGTTATTTGCCTAATCAGTAATAACACAATGGAATCTGTTAAGTGTTTTTTTTTTACACTTTCATAACTATACCTGACAACCTGCCATGTGGTAGATATACTACAGAGAAATGATGCATCCGTCATATTTTATTTTCCGTTCCATCCCTGAAGCACACTTTGCAAAATCTAGTGTCATGGTCAGGTACAAGAAAGCCAGAATAAAAAGCAGCAAGTTTCCCCAAAAAAACCTTAGAAAATTGTGAAGAACAAGTGATTAAGGCCAACGTTTAAATAATACAAAGACAATGAACACAAAGACTCTTACATTACGATAGAAAGATCATGAAGTTCACAGTTATGTCATGACTACAACATGTCTCCATAGCACACAAACCCACACATGGACACAGATTTGGCTGGATGTGGTCCACCACAGGGCAGTTTGTGGTTGGCCCCTTACTTCCTGACAGCCTGAGGTCAGAAACCGTTTAACAAACCATGCTCTGACAAAAAAGAAAACAAACCAGACAGCAACGGACTGGAAGAAAGGCTCTGCAAAGCCTCCATGTTGACTCTACAGTTACACAACATTGTAACAGCTCAGTGTTTGGACTCTTGGTGTCTTTGCTGTTTCTCAACTTGATGTCGAACACTGAATTCTAAATCTAGAGGATTCACATCGCACGGAAGCTAAACTTTCTTCAAGAGATCCAGGTGGAGTTAGCTACTTGACTAGCACTATGTAACAAGAGTCTAACTTTAACTTGAAAGAAGGAGGCTTGACCTTCTACCAAACCAGTAAAGAATGCCTGTTTGCCTTCTGCCATATTCTTTTCATGACATAGACAAATGTTTAAGGCTTTGTTTACTGTCTGGATGTTGAAAGTGTTTTTGGATTTTGATTGGAGGAAAAGCTCCATTTTTTGATGAGACCGACTGCCAAAACACCCAGAATCTGCTGTAACTGTCATGCCAGGCCACTCCACGGCGTTGTGATTTTAGCTTTTGTTGATATGCGCTTTAACCCGAACTTATGCGTTTGGCACATGTGCCATTTCACACCTGCGGAGAGCTTCACATCTTCACCGGAGGTGTTCCCGAAAAGTTTCCCTCCAAAACCTGTTTTTTTTTTTTTTTATGCCGGGTCAGGGACTCTGATCACTGGTGATGTGTAAACAAGTGGCTGGGTTGCAACAAAGATGATGTGGTTTCTCTGAAAACCAGCTCCATGTAAACTTAGCCACTTTTAGCTTCATATGGCAGGAATATAATGCAGAATCTGTCCTATGAAGTAAAACATGAAACATTCAAAGCATGGAGCGGATTGGAGGGGGAGGAGGAGAGTTAAGGAGAAGATGGAAGGAGACAGAAGAAGATAGCGTAAATTGTATTTAGTGATTATTTTTTTACTAGTTGCAGAATCCCATCTGGCAAGCCGGTCAGTCAGCCTGCTTTTCCCTAAAACTACAGAAAAACCTCACTAAGATTGTTGCTAGCTGCTTTAAAAAAAAAAAACCAAACGCTGCAAACTTTGAAAATTGTGTAGAGAATGTTTTTTATTTAATATTCTGCCCTTTAAAACGTCAGTTACTTTGTGTGTGTGTGTGTGTGTGTGTGTGTGTTTTCCTGGAACCTCAACAAAGAACTGTATGTCAAGTTGTTCAACTGTCTAGGAATTAATGTCTGAATGCCTCCTTACTGCTTTTTTGGATAACAGTCTGTGCCACAAAGTCTGCCCTTCAAACAAGATGTGGATGGTTATATATTTAAAATAACCTCTTATTGGTGCACTTATTCTACTCTACCTCTTCACAGAAGTAGATGGAATGTCTTAAAAACCAAAAGATATTCGTGTTTAATGAAGGTCAGTCGGTAATTGCTTGAATTTCTGGATGGTGCAAAAATGATGGTGAATTATAATTTCTTTTCTGTAAAGTGTTTGGTTCTTTCCTTCTTTATATCTTAATTTGTTATAACAAACATTTCCATGTATTGTTGAAGCCAGGTATTTACATACAATGATTGTTCCCCATAAAGGTGTGCAGCCCCTTTCTTTAATAGCTAGCTAAACATCAACTATCTCAGACCCGGCGATAAATAGTCAGTATGCTAATTAACTAGAGAGTTAAATATTTATCTTGTTCACTGTGTAAGTATTTAGTATTTAGTCCAATCTACAAATGTGCTGTAGAATCCTATGAAGGCAGGAAGAGTGCACTTGATTTTCCTATGTACAGAAAACGTTTTGTTTCATAATGTCGGTGGGAAATCTGACTTTTTTTTAATTTATTTTTTACACACAGTTTGATGTAAAACATTTTCAAACTTTATGAAGACCTAATTATTTTCAGAATGCTCTATGTAAAACTCTTGACTACTAAGTGGATGTACTTTTTTTTTTTTTTACCTCGACTCTGTTGCTGTGAGAGTCGGACCTCACAATTATTGTGAGGTCCGTTAACAATGCAAGAAACATCAATTCATTTCAGAGTGATGACGCCTGCACACGATCTTCAACTTTCAACCTCACCTGCAGCCTTTTGTTGCCATTTCAAAAAAACGTTCTTGCTAATGCTTTCCTTTTTCTCACAAAAATCCCTTCTTTTAAATTTAAAGGACTCCTGGCTTTGAAATGAATTTATCTCTATTTTTAATTTTGTGGAACTCATAAGAATAAATTATATTAAAAAAAACAACAACGTTTTTTTATGGTTATTTAACTTTCCAAGAATTTTAGAATTGCTGAAATTCTTTGCATAACTTTTTGAAAAAACATTGAAAGTATGAAAATGAGCCATAAATACTGAAGTTCATTGAATTTAAATTTGTCCTTGCTGTACTGTTTCTTTTTTTGTTGTTTTTATAGTTTTACCTTTGTGTGACCCTGCATGCTTTTATCTGCCAGTTTGCTAAATTACCCCACTGAATTACAATTAAGGTTGTTTTAAATCTATTTGAATCATTTCAAAGAATCTTCTTAATTAGTTTTTTAACCTCTCTTAACAGAATATTTAAACTGAGGTTTTATGGAGTCCGAATGATCATTGCAGTGAAAAGATCCAATTTCTCTGGATCATTGAGCTCAGTAACAAACCACATCTGTAAAAGTGAAAGAATATCAAAGGTCACCATCACCTTGTGAGGTAACTGCAGTTTTTTCACCTCACCAAAATCCTGTCATTTGCATTGTCGCTGAAAACCTCCAGGTTTATGTTTGACCTCTTGGTGAAGCTGGTGGAAGTGGAGGCTTTGGTCAGATGTGTGTGGTAGCAGTGAGGTAGGTTGAGGTCAGCAGCTTCTTCATGACCGAGCCAGGCTGCATGTGGTTGGCTGAGTGTTGCTAAGTGAAGGTTTGCCTCCAGAGTGCGGTGGGTCCACAGCCTGTTCTAGGAAACACAGATACAGCAGAATAGGACCACACACACACGCACACACACACACACACACTGACAGACCTGATGGTATTCATTCTCGTAGCGACGCTGGCAAGTCCAAGTCGACTGGTTTTACAGAAGCACAGAGCAGCACTAAGCCCCTCCTCTTGGCTCTGATTGGTTGTTTCTGACCAGGAGAGTTTAATTTCTTCAGATGGCAAAAGTATCTCAGGGAGGCGATGGAGGAGATCGATCTTTTCACAGTTTATCTGTCTCATACCGTCACAACATGGTGACAGCTTTAACATATATGGATAAAGATGAAAGTTACATATTCCAGCTTTAATATCTTAGTATCTACATTGGCTTTCAAATACCAGTATTTTTGCGATGTAAAACAAATCCAGTCTTCTCCTGTTTTCTTCACCATTAATATCAGTGGTCCCCAAACTAAGGCCCGTGGGCCGGATCCGGCCCGCCTCCACATTTGGTGCAGCCCCCTGAACAATACCAGAGAGCATTTAGATTTTTTTTTTTCCCCATATACCGTATTTTCCCGACTATAAGCTGCTACTTTTATCCTTAGCGTTGAGCCATGCAGCTTATAGTCCGATGCGGCTTATATGTGGATTTTTCTCCAACCAGCAGGGGGCTCTTTAGCAGGAAGTGAATCATTGGAAGTCAAAATTGGAAATAAAAGAAGAAAGCGCCCATTAAAACAGAATTAGGTTTTATAGGGAATTGAAATTTGAGAATGTTATTGATCAGTTAAATAACAGTGAGGGGGAAGATATTTTCAGTTTTTTTTTTAAATAATACTGAGATCATTATGAGAATTTGAGGTATAGATATTAGGATCCAGTAGATGGCAGTAGTGCAACAATAATGGATGAAAGCTGCAGTTGAAATCTAAAGAAGAAGAAAGTGCCTATTTTCATTTAGCACATTCTAGTAGCAACACGAAGGATCAGCACTTTTACTGTTACAGTTACCGTTCGGAAACTACCATAATCAGTTCAGTTAAATCTAAACTTGGTAACTTTTTCTTTTTCAACCATAATAAATGTGATATTCAATTGACCTGTTATGACTCAAATTTTGGGTGTCCGCCCCCCTGCTGCATCGTTGTGGAAAACCTGGAGCGGCAGAGATATCTAAGACTTATAACCCGGTGCGGCTTATATGTGTATGTTTACTGGTTTAAAAAAAAAAATAAAATCTTTGGGGGTGCGGTTTATAGTCCGGAAAATATGGTACTTATTTAATAAATAGTGTTATTTCCTGGAATTTTTCTGTGAAGAACCCAGAGAGGGTTATTTGATTGTGCTTTCTGGAAAAGAATAATTTTTTACATTTAGGCACTCCTGCAATTGTCACTTTTTCTGTTACAAACTGACTCCGGCCCCCAACCAGAGAAGGGAAAAGTTATGTGGCCCTCACAGGAAAAAGTTTGGGGACCCCTGATTAATATGATAAATTCTGTTCAATTCAATTGAAAAACAAACAAAATTGTTTGAGAGAACACTGTAAAAAAATAGTAAAAAGACACCTGGTTCCTTATGTGAAGTTTATTTGTATAACATTTTTAGCAACAAGGCAGTTCAAAGTGCTTTATGTCAAAAAAAAGAAGAAAAAAAAACATAATACAGTAACCAGTTATGGAACAAACAATAAACATTACATTTTGTCAAAGGTCTTCATCAAAATCATCTAACAAACACTGATATTGATCAGTGTTTGTTATTATTAATCAGAGGCAGCTCTAAGAGGGGGTTTTAGTGCTGATTTAAATGAACTCAGTGTTTCGGCTGTTTTTCAGTTTTCTGGAAGTTAGTTCCAGAGTTGTGGTGCATAGAAGCTGAATGCTGCTCCTCCATGTTTGGTTCTAAGGGGTAGAAACCAAACATCCGTTATAGTTATGCTAATTAATCTGACTTTATTGATTTCAGCAACTTAATTCACAAAGTGAAACACATTATACAGAATAATTCCAGACAAATTGACCTTTATTTCAATTTTTATGATTATATTCTGCTCACAGCTGCTAAAAGCAGCATTTAATATTAGATTACAGCTGACCGATAAACGACATTTTAACAAAGAAATGTGGGCTTAATAAAAAGTAATTTTAATATCTGCTTAAAGGTTATAATTTTCAAAAGCCATTTTTAATCTGACAAACAAACCTTGTTGAATTTATCTGATTTATTGAGTATGACAGTATTTGATCCTTCGCCCAGATCTAGAGAATGCTCATCACATCAACAAAAACTGAAACTGAATCTGAAAAAATATGCTCTGTGTTTATTTTAAAGATATACACACAATTGCGTTACTATTATTGCTGCACAGTCACATTCAATCAACCACGATAAGCATTCTGACAAGGCTTAAAAGAAGCTTTTGGAAATAACTTCCAAATTCAGGTTTTAAACCCAAATTTCTGTACTGATAAAAAAAACATGTTTTTATTGATCTGATTTAATATTCTAATTTTAAATGTGGTGTTTTTATTAGCTGGAAGTAGAAAATCATAATTAACAGAAATAAAGGTTTTAGAACTTACTGATATGTAAGTTATAAACAATTATAAACAAAATATAAACAATTTATTTCACTTAGTGACAAAGTTTTAATGATTGCTCACGGTCTCACAATGTAAAGAGGCAAAAATCAACATTTTTGAGCTTTACATCATGTTGTAATGTTATTCCCTCATCAAAAACAGACCTGGAGTGTTGACTTGAATCTTTCGAGCATGTTTGAGAAATCTTTTAATCTCCATGGTAACCATTCAACTGGGTGGACCTAGCTCCACCTTCAAGGTACAGACCAAGGTTCAACCTCACAGAGCAGCCCTCCCCTCCAACCCCCCACTCAGCTCCTTCAGACTAGCCAACAGCAATTAGCAAACACATGATTGAACTATTCATCTGCTGAGCTGATTATCGGAGATACTTCTCAGTTAGATGTTGATAAAAATGTTGTTAAAGAGTTGATATAGGAGCCATGTTGTGACGACTTCCTGAAGATGGAGTGTCAGAAAGAGCAGTTTTTAAAGAGACAGAGATGCAATTTCACGGCATTGAATTACAAAGCCAAATTTCTTTTAAGTCAAACTTGATATAAAGCATTTTATAAAGCACCTGAAGCTAACATCGTTACTTGATCGTGCTATAAAATGGCACTATGTGCCTGGAAAACACATCATACTTTCTTTTTCAAATCAGTTTTTGCTGTAATACGAGGCAAAATTTCAAGTAAAATTTCTTTTAAGTC
>NW_006800266.1:192458-230011 GCF_000485575.1 Poecilia formosa
ACCGCCCCTTTAACAAGGTTGTGTAGACTTTTTGTACCCACTGTACTCCACTGAATCAATGGTGTGTGACACTTTTTGTACTTCAAAAATAGATACAAACCCTAAATGGGTGAGAAGCTCAGCTGGATGCCCAGTGCTGAGCTGCTCCATGCGGACCTCACAGAACAGGAAGCCACTGATGAATTACAGGTACTTACTGCGACAGCCTGTGGAGTCTCCAGTCGCGGGTCGCTCCACCGTCTGTGTACAGTCGAGTCTGTGTGATATTTTTGGCCGTGTGACTCAACACCAACACGACAAAAGACGTGACAAGTCTTACATAAATAATATTATGTCAGGCCTGGTTTAATGCACGGTGATGGATCCGGGCCTTGGGTCACTGTGATGCCTGGGATTAAGAACGTCTGATGACAATAACTAGCAAAACAAATAGAGTTGGGAATTCCAACAAAAAAATTATAAATAAATAATGTAATATTTTTGCAAGATGCTCATCAATTTTCTTAAAAAGTAACACTCAAAATCCTATTAATTGTTTTTATTTCTGGGAATTCTGCACATTGGCTGCATTTTCATTGACAGTATACTTCTGCAATTTGACATTTTGAAAACAAATTTGCTTAATGGAAATGTCAATTCCAACAAACACTTATTTTTCTATAAAAAGCTTTGGAGTCAGGATGAGGTGTTGTTTTTGGAGTGCGGGGGGGCAAATCAAAATTGATTTGTTTTGCAAAACTGCAACAGAAACAATTGTTTCGCATCAGATAGTCGCATGATCAATTTGATGTTACTACTGTCACAAACCATGAAGAAGATGACAGGAAGTAGTTGGAGGATGAAGGAGCGACTTGTTTATTCATGGGTGATTTTAATTGCCTTTCTTAATTAATGGAAACACTGTAATTGTAAAATAGTTTCTTGTTTTTACATTAGTGGGATATTGACAAAGTTCTGTGCACATTTGTAATGGAAACGCAGCTGGTCTAATCCAAGTAAAAAAAAAAAACATTAGGGAACTCGATCAAATTTGTTAGCATTTGCATTTTCCTTTATAAATTTAAATATTTACTGTAGAAAGTGAAAATATTTTAATATTTAGCTTTTCTGTGAATCACTGAACAAATGTTTAGCTCAACAGTAGAGCTGCTCACATCTGGCACTTATAAACAGATGTTCCAGCTGAAAGAACCGGAGCGATCATCTTGGTCTGGAGCCAAAGGGCTGCTTGCTTATTTGTGTACTTGGGGTCAGTAACTACGTTTCTATTACAAATGTACGCACAACTTTTTTCAATATTGTGCCAATGTTGAGAAAATCCTTTGCAATTGTGCCGTTTCCTTCAAGTAAGAAATGCACAGAAAATCAAACAGGAAAGGTTTGTTAATATGATCAAAACAGTCATCCTCGCACAACTTTCTAGCAAAAAACGTGACTTTTTTTTTTATTGGCCTGCATCCGTTAAGCAAATTTATGTTCAGAATTTCAATTTGAAGAACAAAAACACAGCTAATGTATTTAAATTGACTTATGATGCAGAGAAAGTGTTTTGCAAAATACACCAATTTCGGTAAGGTTGAAAAAGGTTGAAAAACCCCATTTTTACACAGAGTTATTGAAAAACATGTTTTTTAAATTAGTTTCCATTTAACTAATGTATTTTAACTAAATTATTTTTTGTATTTGCGATCTGTGAAATTTTATAGTCAATAGAAATGCAGCTATTTACATTCATGTCAAAGGAATGTTATCTTCAACCTAAAGCAGCATCAGCCTGGATGTTTCTGTCCAGACATGTAGATCCAAAACCATCATTTGGTTCAGACTTGGAGTTTGCTTGTGAATCTCCATCGTCCAGTTTGGAGTTAACTTTCTGCTCTTCTACATAAAAAGGATACAGTTCAGGTGGCTTGGTTTACCTTCTTCAGTAGAAGACCCCAGGAAAGATGGGAAACTCTGTGTAAGTTCTGATGATCGAACGCCTTTGGATTCCCCAAACTAAGGCGAAGGGTGTGGCCGAGTAACAGGATGTCCGAGTTTCTCTCCTGTGCCCTGCTGCCACTTCCTATCAAAGTTATTAGCTTTTAACCTTCAATAAATCCTTCACAACTGATTTTGAATGTAAAATATCTTTATTTACCTTTTTCAAAATGTGTTTTAAGAACAGAATTTTTCATCACTATGAGGTTGAATACTATTCACAAATAGGAATTAGACATAAGTTTCAAATCAAAATCAGTATGTCACCCTGAACTGTGGCGAGCGACAGGCCCGTTTGAGGCTCTGCACTCGTACACGATCAAGCAACTTGAGAAACAGACTTCTCATTCCTTTTTTAGTTTTCAAACTTTTTGGGCATTGAGAACTCAAAAAGCAGCGGCCCGTTAGTGAGTCCAAACTGAATCAAGGGTTTTTAGGCCTCATAAGACCAAGGAACCGTCATATTTCATACCTAAATATTTTGAAAGTAAAACCGTAACAGAACAGAAGAGTCTGTGATAAACACATAAAAACAAAGATCTCATCAGAAACACATGACAAATATCTGTATATCATTATTTTGTTGTACAAAAGCAAAACTGATTCTTTTTTCTTTTTTTTCCTCTCATGGTAACACATGATCGTTTATGGTATTTTGGCAACATCTGCATTTCAGGAGTTAACAGAAAGTCAACTAGAATAACATAAGTCACTGAACATTATTCTTTTTTTTTCTTTTGTTCCCAATCTGTCCCGCCCCACACAATACATCTTTATATATGATATTGCATGATAAAAAGATGATAAATCATTGACATGTCCATAACATTTACATAATCCACAAACATTTCGTTTGTAGCTAGAAATCAGAAATGACTTCTCACTGACTCTTAACACCCTTTCAATCTTTTTCACATCGTTAAATGATCCCACAGTTCTAGACTGAGGCGAATTCAGCTTTGGAGTCCAATTGAAAATTGAAAATAAAAATATATGTTTCTTACTCCTATGTTTTATAAATCAAAATGTCTCCACAAAGTAAGGTAATTAATTCAACTTCGTCTTAATTTCATGGTTTGAAACTGAATTGACCTCAAATCTACAAATGACCCATCTAGTTTCAGAGCTCAGTCTGAGTGAGTAGTCAGTAGTAGAAAAAAAACTACCGTGTCACTACTTGTTTTGCTGGTTCTGCACCACATCAGAATTAATTCAAGAGTTCTTAGAGGCACCTGGAGTGGTACAAATATGTGCTCATCAGGGTTAAGGTATTTTCAGTTCCTTTTTAAGGTTCTTTTTTTTTTCCATAGGTTCATTGTCAAGTCCTCAGGAACCAAAGTACCCAGAAAAAAGACCAGAATGACGATCGTACAGGTACTGATTCTTGTAAGCCTCACATGACCACTTAGGCCTCAGGGCTATGTTTTCTTTATATTCTAACCGTTAATGTGTTATGAAATTATGTCCTGGGCCTGTGAAAAAAACCCCTCCCAAAACAAATGACAGATGCACGCTACAATGTGTGAGAAACATGACTGACTGCTTAACGCAGCTCTTTGTATGGAACAGTAAACAAATTCTGCTCAGATAACTAAACAAACATCAAAAGCAAATATGAGTATTCTTCTTTACCAAATTGTTGAGATTCACTGCAAATGTTTATCTGTTTTTTTTTTTATGTTTGCACAGATAATTCAAGGTAAAACAGAAATAAATGTCTCTTGAATGAGGGCCCAGCACTTTTACACTACGACAGTGGATAGACAGGCCAGGGGTCTGTGCAGAGCCTCCATAGACAGCATCATTAGATTCAGCATAAGGGCTGTTATCATATTGTCTTAAAGGCCCAGAAAGAAAAACATCATCAGTGCTAATCTAGTCTACACTTCATCAAAAGAGCCAGAGCGAAGCAGCTCATCATTTAAATGATGACCTCATCAAGTCACTCTTATTTTTGACTTGTTTTGTTTGTAATTTCCATAATGAGCCTTTAATACAGTACTTAGTACACAGCTTCCTGAGAATTAGCTAGCTACCATTCTAAAAAGACACTGTACATCTAGCTATCTGCTTAATCTATGTATAGTAAAGGAATGCACTGGAATCCACTGCAAATGAACCAAGTGAAACGATAACCAGTTGGTTCAGTCGGTAGGCATCTTGTCTTTCATTTATAAATTAGTCAACTTTTAAAGGTTGGTTGAAATTCTTCATGAGAGAAAAATCTGAGTTTTGGACTTTCCCCACAGTGAATGTATGAACTACAGTTTTCAGACGTCTTAACTGGAGTAGACAGTGGTCAGAGTGGTCAGTCTCATGACAGGATGTTGAGTAGGAAATGAATGCAAGTTTATGCAAGTAACTAACTCCCTGTTTTTGGTTTATTAAGCACCTTCACACCTCTAAGTACAGAAGAGGATTAGGGCCACCTTTGAAAAGAAAATTGGAACTTTTTTTTTTTGGGCTAGCCAAGCCAACCGCAAAGTAATTTCCTATTTACTTAGCTGAATGACACTAAGCCCACTCCAAACATTTTGGAGTAGTTTATTAAACACCTTCACACCTCTAGATTACACCATCTTTGAAAAGAAAAAGGTGTTTTTTTTTTGTTGTTTTTTTTTTGCTTTTGCTTTTGGCTAAATAAGATGACTGCTATTCCAATACTTAACTGAGTGGCACTAAGCTAATAACTCTGAAATGTTGAGTGGTTTATTCTAAACATTTTCACTGATGTTGCAGTTTTTGGGAAGTCTGCAAATATTCTCCAATCGTGATTTTCTCAAACCACTATCTACTGCCAGTGAGACATTGACTGCTCATACACACCCTTCAAAACCTTACTGAAAAAAACAATAAAGAATGCTTTCTTAACAACTCATGACATTGATTAAAGTTAGTTATAACAGTAAAAGGATAGTTTATGGAGGCTGTTCTCTGTTTGTGATTTGGCCCAATGTGTAAACCATCAGGTCAATATTTGACAGCTCGGTGAAATTCATTTATCTACTTAGGAGGGTTTATGGTGTGATTGTACCTTTTCTTTACTTGGGCACAGCAAGTCAGTTTCTCATATAAAACAATTATCCATGCATACAGCTAATTTTATTCCTGTCATGACTTAAGCCAAGCTTTGGGAGTTTCAGTTACAGTGTGTCAGCCTGAAGGGTTCCTCTGAGAGGGATAAAAATCCCCCATGGTGCCCTGGATTACAGCAGACTGCTTTGTCATATTGTGCAACCACAGTTTGTCATGGCAGAATCCTGCTAGTCACCAGAACCACAGCAAACAGCAGAGAAATGTGAAGCAGCTAAAGCATAAAGAACCCATCATTTGGCCAGCAGGTACAGTAATTGATCTTTGACAAAAGAAAACAATGCTCTTAGTGGCAGTTAGTAATGTAAAATGTTCAAATTACAACAAATTAATTTGATGAACACTAACAAACTACCATACCTCCTTTGTTCTTGTGTAAACTGATCATTCGGAACCCATCAATTCTCTGGACCAGGATGTGGAATCATGTTTATGTTCACATCTATTAGTGAGGGTAACAACTAGTTTAATGTCACAGCTACATGGATAACGCAGGAAATATCTGGCAGTTATCCCAGAGGACAGTGTGTGGTCTGCAGGTCTTTGGGGATTTTTTTTTTTTTTTTAGCAAATTCCAGACCAATGAGCTCAAAGGTTCTAAAGAATCAATATTCCCATCAAATGGACTTTCTGAAAAACATGAAAGTAAAAAAACAAACAAACAAACAAAAAACAAAACAAAACGCCATTTGCTTGTATTCCTTAAGTTCAACATATATTCTAGATTTCAGAAAAGTTCAACATTTGAAACCACATCAATTGCTGATTCAGCAAGAGAACCAACCTGGGATTTGGGATTAACCAGTTTCACAAACTACTAACATGTTTCATTACACTGGTGTTAAAAGTTTAAGGCTGAGAAACTACCAGACTGATGTAAGTTTAGTCTGGCTGTATGGAGAATAGAATTGCACAACACTCCCCCTTCCCCACCTGTTACTGCACACTCCTGAGCCAAAGAAAGCCCAGTACACTTTGTCTTTGTAACAACAGAAAAGACAGACCTGGTTGTTTAGAAATGTTGCCAGTACGTACAGCTTGAACCTAACGGAGTTTCTCCAGTCAGTCCTATTAATCTGTTTTAAACTTCAGTTAGTGAGCTATGATTTGAATATCTTTTATGTCTCTATCCAGTTTGATATCCTTACTAAATAACCAGGTAATATCAGCTTTTTGCATTTATATTCTTCTATAAAGAGCAGAACGTCAAAATGAATAATATGTTATTGAATAATCACATTCAAAATAATGAATAAAAGTAATGGATAATTATTCTAACTTTAATAATCAATTAGTTTTTGTTTTTTTTTTAAAGAATGGTAGAATAAATTGTTTCTGCGGTAAATAAAAGCTACATTATTTTTCAATTATGTGTAATGCATGGCTTTTTTTTTTCTTCAAGGTTCAAATACCATGAGGGTCTCATTCCAGCTCATGACTGTTACTAACAGGAAGGTAAGCACACATTCACATCAAAGATTTTTTTAAAGCTTTAAGTTCACAGCCAAATGCAAAACTAAAGATAAAAATCTGGAAATTTCTCTTAAGGTAGAAATGTCATAACCATGCACTACGTAAAATCTGCAGCCGGTTTGACACACTCTAAGATGATTTTGTGTTCAAAACCATTTTGAACATTTCCTACTTCATTTCCAATGTCATGTGAGTAGCTAACACTCTTTTAGGAAAGTTAAAACAGTTTATTTGGATTTGCCTCTTCAGCTCTGTTCTGGCATCATAGCCTCCACAGTTTGAAGTTCACACTGCTATTGTGGGTGACATGTTTATTAATGGAAGCATAGGTATACCTAAATATATGCTATAGCATTTAATGTGTTGTTCTCACAAACACTTGCCCTGATG
This sequence comes from Poecilia formosa, assembly GCF_000485575.1. Taxonomy (NCBI): domain Eukaryota; kingdom Metazoa; phylum Chordata; class Actinopteri; order Cyprinodontiformes; family Poeciliidae; genus Poecilia; species Poecilia formosa. The sequence goes on from NW_006800266.1 coordinate 199,395, forward strand.
AGCTGAAAATGAATCATTTCTAGCAGGTTTTCTGAATCTAAATAACTTGGAAAAAATGGGAGTGTTGAAAAATGATCATTAAGTAAAAAGTTTAAAAATGAGGGAGTGGAATTTTTACTTTGTCACTTTAATACCATCTTGTGTTTCACTAATGTTCATAAATAAAGATTATGGGAGAACAACAGGACTTGATGCAAAATGTTTAAAATGAGCTAATTTATCAGCATTTGCCTAAATGTTGTGTTAAAATGTATTTTTTCCCCCATGAGGCGATAGCTTGAATCTGTGAGCTTCTGTAAGTTATCAGTTTGTTACCTTAGATGTCATATAACAGCAGTTAGCAGTGGAAAGCCAACAGCTGTTGAGAAAGGTCTTCACCCACTCTAGCTAATTTTAGAAATAAAATAAATAAAAAACCTCAACCTGAAAATCTTAATACCATGTGATATGGTGCTACATTAGAAGATATTAACTGGTACATATTCAGAAGTCAGTAATGTTTATTTCTTGTTTCGTAGCCAAACAACATCTCTGGCTGTGCTAAAGTTACTTTGGCAAAGTATCCATCTCAATGGGATCATTTCCAAATCACTTTTAAACCTGTAAGTCAAGAACCACATTTTTTGATAAAGTTGCTGAAATGACCCTGTTAAAAGAGTTGACAAGTCCGATTGTCTCATCCAATGACCTCAACCAATGTAACGTTAGTGCAGAAACACATTGCTTAGGTGAAAAAAAATGAGAATGGTACCTTGTGAAACTGTATCATTTAATGTCCTCTATTGCAGCTTTGCATCCCACTAATTTGTTTTGTTGTTTTTAATGGTTAAAGTTATCTTAGGTTAATCTGCCAGGCTAGCTGCAAGCCTTCAGTGGCTCAGATAAGTTCTTCATTTCTCTAAGAACTATTTGCGATAGAACGTAATGTCTACAACAGGTAATGGACTAAACATGTTAGCTACTAAGAAGATTTATGTTTGATCATTGTTTTGTTTTTTTTAATAATGCTTCTTGGCGTTGAATCTTATATTGCTAAGTATGTGTTTTTCCCCTAAACTGTTGTAGAGTTGAGTACCTGCGTCACACTCATGATAATGTTCTCTATGCTACCAAAGCCAATCTGTTTCTGATGGAGGCAGTGTTATGGTGTAGGGCAGCATGACCCTCACTGGAAAACCAAGGCTTGTCATCGTTAAAGGTAATCTCAGAGAAGAGAGATATCAAAATGCTATTTAAAAACCAGTGAAAATCTCCAATCTCAGGGATCAAATTCTGTCTTCCAAAATGTCAATGCTTTCCTCCAGAGTTATCCCAGTCATTCCTTTCTTGCGCTATTCTGCTAAATTCAGATCTCGCTTACAGCTCCAGTAGATTTTCTGCCAGGCCAAACAGCGAAGAAGTTGTGAATGATAACATTGATTTTCTGTGCTGTTTTAGAATTGTAGTCTGGCTGTAGCTTTAGCAACTAACTAACTAATCCTAACCCAAATATTGAATTAGCATTAACAGTACGGCATTTCTCTCTTCACAGTGGAGAACGGTTGGTTACAGAGAAAGTAATTTCCGGTAAGCTTCATAGCGTAGAACTGGCACATTACACATGTCACAGCCAAACATTAGCAGTTGGGTAAAATTAAAACTTCAACAGAGTCCATAGCTTCCAGGAAACAATCGTTTCTCAACAGATGAGAGTCCAGACCCTCTGAGGGAGCTGAAGGGTAGAACAAGGGGCTGGTTTTGCTGGTTTTTACCAGGCTACTCCAGAGGCGGCTTTATCAGAAAATACCTCTAGAATCTGGGAGTGGAGAGGACGTAATGGTCTGCCAGCAGTGCAAGCACCTGTAGGATCAGCCAGGGCGTCCCGTTAATGCCAGGGTGACCAATACAACCACACTGGCTGACTGGTAACAATGGCTAGTTGAGGAATCAGATGCAATCCCTCAGCAGTGTCTGACCAAGCTGGCATCCAGCTTAATAAGGACTTACAAGACTATTGTTGTTGTTGAGGTCTTTGTTTTAAATTGGTAAGCTACAAATACACTGTATGTCCTATTGTTCAGACTTAAGTTTTTCATGGACGCTGAACTGCAAGCAGTAGCAAAATAATCTTTATGCCCTTAGCATGACGGATTTGGCTAGTTTTTCATGGCGTAACCCACATATAGAGCTCTGATGCTCAGCCATAAAATGCCTTTTCTTTCCAAATATGGAACAATTTAAGGGGGAAATTAATTAGATTAAAGGAATCTATGGCCTAGAAGCATTTCTACAATAAAGAGATATTCAAATAAACTCTAATTTTCTTACTTTAAGTATACAACTGATTACTTCACAGCACTTCACTTTAAAAAAAATCCAAGCTATCGCTTTAGCAATTGCATTAAAATTTAAAATCAAGTTTAGCACATTCACTCATTCACCTTTTTTCCTTATTAATGAAGAACTACACTGAAGTGTTAAAAATGCTTGTATTTCAGGAAGTGTCTACCCTTGTCTTTTTGTCGCACTAGCTTTTTTTATTACTTAAATTTTAAACTTGTTTTATAGCAGATGGTTGTCCCACCTGGAATTTTCTGTTTTAAAGAGGCATATGTGACATCACCTTCACGCAGCACTAGGGGCCAGCACTAGCAGTCAAATGCACACAGTCTTAAGACATCTGTAGCGTAAACTGATCACTGTATGCTGGAACCGTAAACTGGAGTAAACTGCACACTGAAGAGAGGGGGCTGTGAGATGGCACAAACAAGTGAAACACAAATAAAATGTTTTTCTACATGACAGCTGCAGCTAAAGTCAACGGTAAAATCTACAACATACTAGAGGGTGGAAATCTACAATAAGCAGCTTCTTTTGAGGCCATGTTGACGCAGGAGAAGTGTCTCTTTCTTTCCCCCTCAAAAAAAAAGAAAAAAAAGAAAAGGTGATCAAACACAATTATTCCAAGTCACGGTGCTCTGCTTCTCTGTGGATCTTCCAGCTATGATATCTGTGTTATTCCCATCTGTGTGATCCCACTAAATCAGTAGTGGGGAATTGCAGGAGCACAGCAAATCCGAACGTATACTCAGATGCCCTTCCAGCACGAGGAACACTGAAACGGAGGGTAGAAATACTATACTCGAATGCATCGGAGTCAGATGAGGTTTTGTCGTCGGCTGTTCGCGTCAGCAGTTATGTAATTTACATTGTTTAGTATGTACAGTAGAGAATCTCCCAGAGATGTTAAATTCTGTAAAGCTGCAATGGGGTACTCCTTTAAATTCTTCACATTTAAAAGTCCTCAGATGAAGAGCCATATGAGTCCCTGTAGTTTTTTTTTTTTTTACATGTGTAGTAATGGAACCTTCTGGTATATTGCGAGTCTTGACTCTGTAACTGTGCGAGGAGTACCACTTATCTGTTGTTTGATGCTTTGAATGTACACACCACACAAACTCAAAGTCAGTAAATAGCGACACTTTAAATAAAGAACTGTAAAACGGACATTATGGTTCTTCATCTTAGGGATCGGAGTTCTCACACAAAAAAACTCAAGACTTTAAATACAGTAAATATTTTTCATCATAAAGGTATTTGTTGAGAAAGTTGAGTGTTAAATGCACTGTACAACCTTGTATTTTTTTTTTCAAAATATAGTTTATCCTCGTGTTTGTTGTAGTTGAATTTTTTTTTTATCTACACGCGGTGTCTGCATTGAAATTGGGTGATATCCTGATCATTGGATAGGAAAGAAGAACAGAAGGCGGAGAGATAGAGAAGAGAAAGATAAACAGAAGTTGTTCAGTGCCGTTGTTGCCCTCAGTGAAGACGTTGCACTCCATACCGAGGCTCTCTTCTGTCTCGTACCTCAATCTGTGAGAAAAGATAAGACAGAAGACATATCACTAATCTGCTTTTGAAAATACAACATATTAGATGACAATTTATCAAGTAGATTTAACAGTCATTCTGTATTAAAATTATGTCTGCAGGATAGCAAGGCCTCTGAAGGATGCAGCCCCTGAATTTGGACATATGCTATCGTTTTTCTTTTTTTTAACATGACCTGTCTGACAGTGTGGGCCTCAGAATTAATGTGTGAGTGTCAAGGTGTGGCCCAGCAGATTTACTTTCACAGACTTGTTATGGGCACATAGATGAAGAAGAATGGAGAAAGGAAAGGGAGAAAGGTATGGAAAAGGTTTAAAAGGAAAGGAGACAGGAGTAGAGGAGAGAAAGAAGCATAAAGTGAAGCATATATCCTTAAAGTATCCCTCTAAACCTGCGGAAAGAGAAAAAAAAAACTAAAACTAAGCTAAAAAAAACTAACTAAAAAATTTTCAGTTCAAACTAAAATTTGAATTGGTTTCTCAAATTTGTTGAGAAACCAACACATTTGAGAAATGAGTTGGTTTCTCAACAATTTTAAGAAATTTGTTGAGAAACCACAACAACTAACACCATTTGTATATGTAATAACACTTACAATATCATTGGAAATTACAAGTAATACAAGATGTATTTAGTAATTTATATTTATTTATTTGGACACACCCTACACCAAAATACCTCATCCATAGTTCACCCAGGATTTCTGTTTAGTGTTACCAACTTCAAGCCACTTTAACCTCACTACAAAGGTATTGTGTGAGGTTGGGATATGGAATCCAAATAGGCCAAGTTTTGAGCTTCTGTTACCAATGTGACATCCTGGAGAAACCATGAACTGGTGGACACCAGCAGTAACCCAACACTCCTTACGCAACAGACAGACACCAGGTGGTAGCATAGGAAAAACTCTAGGCATGAAAGGTGCTTGTCTCTGAGCAATTATAAAGACTTTCACTTAGCCACAAGAAACTTCCAGCACACTTTCCTTCTTTTTCAGATCACTCTGAACCTGTGGAAAGAGGTTCTCAGGCTGGATGGACCTGAGTGGGAACTGAGGTCCAGAAGTAATAGTGTGATCAAGTGAGAGATGGAGAAGCAGATTCTTATTTTATCTATTGTTGTGCTTGAGTTATTTTGGGCCGTCGCAGAGGGAAGCAGGACCGAAAACAAAAAACCCTCTATGTACTGTCAACATACAAAGTTATTCCATATACCCACAGACTTGTTTTATTTCAAGCATATTCTTCAATCTTCTCACATCAAATGTGTATTGCAGATCAACTTACCCTCGAAACAGCAAAATCTGCAAAGAGAGAGAAGGAAAAATTAACTTACATACTGCAACACACAATGAGAAGAATTGCACAGTTTTGCAAAAAACAAAAAGAATTTACTTACATAAGTATGTGTAAAGCATTTAGGTCATCCTCTGACTGGGGGGAAAGACTGCTTTAATTTGAGACTATATTTGACCCGTGTGTACATATGCTTTCACATGGAAATATTTTGTGAATTACCTACAATTAAATTAAATTGTGAAGGTAAAGTTATCCACTTTTTAATCTGTAAATATTTCAATTCAGTTTGAAGTCTGTTTCAGATATTTCAAGAGCTGCCTTTATCATAGATTGAATTATATTTTACATTTCAATAGGAAATGAAAAACAAGAATTGCTAAATTATTAATTCAACCCAAATATTGGGTAGTTGTAAACAAACATTGGGCCGGATGTATTTTTTGGGTAAGAAAAGAGATGTAAAGGGTCATCATCAGTCCTCAGAGACGATTTTGGAGGCCATAACAAGCTGAACAGACGTCCCTGAACTGAAGGTCTGATTAAATTCTAATAATGTCAATTTAACTGCTGACTTTGACTGTAAGTAGAGATGTATTTTTTTTTCTTTTTTAGCAGAAATAACATTAGCCTCATCAAAGCTAAGTTGTTAGCATGGGCTAGCACCAGCTACATTCAACATTCACAGTTTCATCAAGAAAATGGTAGCAAGCTATTTTTTTGTCTCTTCACATTGTGTGTTAAACTATATTTGTGTGCTTCATTTATTTTGCAGTTATAATCAAACTGCCTGTTCTGCTATTGACTCTTGTTTTGGTATTGTTTATTGGATTGGGACAAGAGTTGGAAAAATAAGAGGCCATATGTAAGGAAATTAAATTCAGTATAAGATTTATTGCAACAAAAAGCTGTTTCCTTTTCTGAGTCAAGGTTAATGATTCTATATTCAAATTTAGTTGTTTATATTATGTTTTCCATTTCATTTTTTGTATTCTCATTTAAATGCAAAATTACTCTCAAAAAACATTTATCATAAGTCAAAGAAGCTTTTATTCTAGATTTTTAGTCAATTGTGTTTTGAAAATCTAATTTACTATGCTAGCTCATATCCAGAACCCAATCCCATAGTATGAAATAATTCAGAAGCACTAAATTTAATCTAAAACTTGGTTAGCATAACTGTGTTTTAGGTCTCATTACATTGTGTGTTTAATTTAGCACAAACTGTGTTTTATGCTAACCAAACACAGTTTCTAGAATGGCACAAGTGTCATGTGTTTAATCTTTTATATTTGAAAGCTATTGCCGTTCTGACCAAATTTACCTGAGGAATTAAATTAAACAAAAAAGAAGGGAAATATTTGATTGCTTAATATATTAATTGAACCAAAGAACCACTTGCGACTCCGAAGAGACTTCTAATGAAAACTGTCTCAATCTCTCAGTACAGCTGGAGGTCCAACATATACATTTTTAATTCATTATTAAAGTAAAACTGTGAAGGTAAGAAATTAAATTGGACAAATATGTTACGGTTTCTGTGCCAGGTCATATCATCATTATAGTATTATCTTTTTAGTACAGGGGCACTGGCACCCTGGTGGCCCCCGTCTAGAACCGTCCATGCCTGAAAGGCATTTATAAGCAATCTGAATCTTGGACTAGTGGACAGTGAAAGTCTAAGGATTTATTTCTGCTAAAATAAAAAAATGACTTCTTGGCTAAGCTTCAGTTATTTATTGATTGTACATAGAGGAAATTTTTGTGTTTCAGGAAAGAAATTTGTGAACAAACCATATGCAGTTGATATAGTGCTGGGATTGGTGGGCGTTTTATGTGTAAACTCATAGAAACCGTCAGTGAGGTTAATCAGATAAGAACAGAAAGACACGCCCACGCTCCGGAATATCTCAGTTACCATGGAAACCATCATGAAGATAGATCATCAGAAAAACCGAGACATCTTATGTCACTAGATTCTGACTCTTCCTCTCCCTCCTTTTTTACTGTTTTGCTTTCCTCTCACCAATTACTATGTCTCATGTCAAGGATTTTTTTTCTCCCCATCCACCCTCTCCCTTTTTTTTTTTTTTAAACGCTGATCTTTGTTTTGTGATGATGCACTTTGGGTTTTTGGAGTCAGATCAAACACAAAATCCTTATATAAGAAGACTTTTATTGTTCAAAAATAATATCTCCTGCCTGTGCCCTTCCACCAGCGCTCTTCTTTCCTCCTCTTCCCCTTTCTTCTTAGAGCACATAGAACAATGTGATTGGCCTGCCCTGATGCAATATCATGCAAACTGTCAGAAAGCTCCCAGAGGACTCTCCCTCACTCTTAGATTCAGCACTGAGAGCAATTTGGCTGGATATACAGAGGTCAGATTGAAGTGTATTCATTCTAAACCAAGCAAATCTCACTCCTGGTAATGGTAATGGGCTCAGTTTAGGGTCAAAAAATTAGAAAAGTTGGACAATTTTACCTTTTCAGCTACTTTTTTTTTAACCTAAAACACTAGGAGTGCAGATTTAAAAGCACCTTACCTTGTGAAAGGTGTTACTAAATGTATAAATTACACTGTAGGTTAGTTATCTTTAAATCGTCAAATGCAAGAAGGGTATATTGAATTAGGTAATTTGTATAACTTTAAATAAGATTAGATTCTATCTGAAATCCAAGTAAAATTCCAGCAAAGCAATTCAAAACCAGCCTAAAGGACAGGATTTAAAAGTTTTAATGGGATCCTGGTGTCATTAGATTTATCAAGACAGAAATCAATTTAGTTAAGCAGGGAGAATATTTTACAAGACCTTTATACACTGACTGCATTGATGTATATATGTGAAATAATGCAGATCTTATTATTATACTTTCATATCACCAATGTGTTGACACTGTTAGGTTTGTCTTTCCCCAGAATCCCTATGATTCTTATTTCACACATTTTCAAAAAGTTGGTTGCACCCAAAAAATAGTTTTCAAACACTCTTTCAATGACGATCATATAAATGTCCAATTCTGCATTTTCATAAATTTCTCAATTTTCAAAGTACATCTATATAGTTTTGAAAGTAACACTTTTGATGAAACCAACCTCTGGTTTCATTGAATGTTTCCAAGTAAATATAATGTCTCTCTTCTTCCTCATAAGAAATAAGGTTGTATGACCTGCAAATACAACTAACGTCAGCATGTTGATCTACGTTTACTCTACATTTATGTTCAGCCATTGTACAGAGCATGTTTTTCCTTTCTTTCACTTTTTCATTGTCTCTTTCCTGGATCACAGAAATCTTTCACAACTGTTATGATTTCTTTTGTCACTCATTTCTGCCAGCAAACAACCACACACAGTGTTTTATTTATGCAAGTGCTGAACTCAACTTGTTAATAAAATACAAAGACTGTTGAGGAAAACTGAATTCTTATGTTTGAGTCTACCTTTACTCACCTTTGTTGTCTGTCTGCAGATCATCCAGATAGAAGTCTGTCTGCCGGTTTCCCAGGACGAAGGCCAGGAAGGAGAGGATGAGGGCGTCCAGGATGCCCATAATGGCCAGCATGTAGGCCCAGCGTACTGAGCAGTCACCCAGAGAGTATTTCCCTGAATGCTCCCCACACATATCCCGGATCACTTCCGCATCCCAGCCGTCAGGGAAGATCATGCAACCCAGCACCAGGCACACTCCTGAGCAGGGAAATGGGAGAGAACATGCCCTATGTCAAAGTGGGAACAAGAATTACAATTGTGCACACATTTTTGTCTATTTTCTGCTAATGTTGAAAAAACACAATTTCGCAAGTGTGGTGTTTCCATTAAATAAGACCTCAAATTAAAATCACACGTTAAGCTTGATCACGCAATAAGTCATTAAAAATGATGGCAACGATGGATGTAAACAAACCATATGAGACATATTTATTATCCAACCATGTCAGTGCGTCCATCATCTACCATCCATCAGAGGAAACATCGGCGTCTTATTCAGACTTTGGAGTGACAAGTCCCTTATTCTTAGGAGCAGCTATGTGTTTTGGGGAAATTGTAGTTACCAGTTTTACAGAAGTGCTATGAAATAAACTCATTGGAATAACACACAACGTTTTTATGAACCGTGTGATGCTGTGAGAGCTCTGGTGGAGCCAGCAGGACATTGTTCAACAAAAACAAAGAAAAAACACCATACTATTACTATTTGTTGTCTTCTTCAGTGTTTTTGCCAGTGGTAACATCTGGCCATTGATCATTTGAGTCGAGTGATAAAAAAAAATGCTTCCATTGCAGTTTTGTGAAATGCATTTAGTTTGATACGGCCGCACAACCACCTCATCCTATCGCAATTTTTATTTAATCAAAAGCCATGAGTTTTTTTCTGAATTGGTATGCTTCCAATAAGCAAATTTATTTTTGTAAAATCAATTTGTTGATGGAATTGAAGCTACTGATTCAAGAGTGCGTCTTCTTCATGTATAGTTGCATTAAATGTGCAGTTCTTTTCAGTCCTTGTAATACCTCAACTGCAGGAAATGAAGCCCTTTGTAGCATTAGCTTGCAAGACTCTATTAACAAATTTTTCTGAACATATACCCATTATAACCATTGGCTAGCAGGAGGCAGCACACAGGTCAGCAGGAAAAAGAAAAGGAATGATGCAGGAAGTCTTACGGCGTGAAAAACAGAAATAGATCACATGCAGAATCAAAGTGTTGACAGCACACACTGTTTAGGCCTTCAGGGAAATGAATGTATGCATTCTCAACGCTACAACAGAGAGGGAAATCCATACTTTGCACCTGCTCATTCATCAAAGTGTGCGTCACCATGGGAGCTGATTTTGCCTTATTCTGTCCTCACCAACACTGTTTAACTAGCAGTCATCGCTGTGTGCCTTATGAGGGCTGTAAGTAAAGCAGTGGGTACATGGAGAGATGGGACATGCACAGTAGATGTTCCTTTCAGAGCAGTCAAGTGTTTTCCCACAGGCAGTACCTTTTGTGATGCACACAAAAAGTAACTCAAATTTAGCCAAGTCAGTGGTTTAATGCTTCCCTCCCCTTTAATGGTTGATGTGTGGAGCTCAGCTGTTTCGAATAGTATTCTTCCTGTAGTTTTAGCAATTGCAGTGGAGGAAGTGAACAAAAACATCCAGTCCATGTCGGCAACGCTTCCAAATATTGAATCAACAATAACAGCCATCTTGTTCATATCAGCACTTCTCTCTTCACAGTGGAGGATGGTTATTTACAGCACAGGCAATTTCATTGAACTGGCATGTTGCATAATGCCACAGGCAAATGTTAGCAATTGGGTAAAATTTCAAACCTCAACAGAGTCCAAATCCCCAAGAAGAAATCGTTTCTTAATAACTGAGAGTCCAGACACTCCGGATGAGGCACAGCATAGAACAAGGAGCTGGTTTTGACCACGCTAATTTATTTGTAGTTATGTTATTATTATTTTAACCCCACACATTGTACAACCTTAATTTGTGAGAATGTCCCTTATTGGTGGAATATATGCAATTCGAAGGACAGTCTCATAGCTTTGTTGATTAGTTGTGCCTAGCACCAAAACAAAATTGATCAATGCTGTCCAACCTGCAACTGGACTAGCTTAACTTGGTGATGATGTCAGTCCTAGCCCAGAGCTCTGGTTTCCGAGACAATTTAAATACACTGGAAGGTCACCCAAAGACCCAATGTGTTGAACAGAACTTTGTTCCAATATCTTATTTTTTAGCAACATCAGCAGATAGAGATGATGGTAGTCCTCCAGACAGCACTACCTGCCCTCATCATCCTCAAATACACTGTGTCCACAGTGGGTCACTTCAGGTTCCTAAGGAACTGTCCTATCTCAGGATCTCAGATGGTCTTCTCCTCACACATAGACAGTGTTCAGAAGAAGGCCCAGCAGAGACTGGACTTCCTGTGACAATTCGGGGAGTACAACCTGTGTTGTACTCAAGATGTACAGTTTGAGTGCTGCTGGTCCTGTGCTGTGACCATCAGCACAGGAGCTGCTGGTCTTCCATTATTCAAAACATGTTTTGTTTGACCATCAAGGTGTGGTTTGGTTCATCCTCAAACAGGACAGGAAAATACTGTAACCAACAGTCAGATCTGCAGAGAGGATCACCAGAGCTGATCTTTCCTCTATTCAAGGGCAGGGTCAAGGAAAGGGGAGACAACAACTCTGCAGACCCCACATATTCTGGACACAAACATTGTTAAAGTCCAAAAAATGCAGTTTCGCAATTGCAGTGTTTCCATTAAATAAGAAACACAATTAAAATCATGTGACTACTCTTATTCATACGATGAGTCATTAAAAAACATGCTGCGCCATCATCCTCCTACCACTGCCTGTTGCTTTCATCTTTTCCATCAGGAGTAGAAACCGGTTATTGATCATCTGACTCGTGTGATGCAAAAAAAGTATTCCCTTCGCAGTTATATAAAATACAGATATTGGCGTGTGTCTGTTAAGCAAATTTATTTTTGAAATTCCAATTTGCACAATTATGTGGGAAATAGAAAGGCAGGTAACGATAGTCTTGGAATGGGTAAAGCTTCTCATACGGACCAGATTTCAACTTAAAATTTGTGGACTACTCTTAGCAGTGCAGTCTATGAAATGAAACCAAGCGAGTTAAACCAGCTCTACTATTTTTGATCAGAAGAGAGTGCAGGTATTCACCCAGAATTATGTCAGAAACTTCTTGATGTCTGCAGAAAGCCGGTGGTTGAAGTGCTGTTTCCTGAGGGGACATTAATTCAGATATTTTTTCTATTGCGAGCGTATTTTCAAACCTGTCTGTGTATCCTATAGGTGGGAATTCTGACTATAAAAGCGAAGTTGATTAATCATACGCCTCTACTATCTAATATTGGTGATTCCCACTCCACTAAACCTGATTTTTTTTAAAACATACTGGCAAGCCATTATGAGAAAATGGTGGGCGGCGAACTCATGGCAACAGATGAAGGAGGATATGAGATTAGTCACCACCTCTCTGTGTAAACATGCAAACACAAGGAATCCTATTTTAGGCTGGGATGTACACCATTTCAAACTGCGCCTGCTGCTCTGACAATAGGATTGTAATGAGAAAATAAAATGACGATAATACAGTAAGTAATGAGAGAGGGGGAGAGCAAAGGAAGCCATTATCATGGGAAATCATCATGTTATTAGCTCCTTTTTATGACCTTTATGCGGGATATTAGCCATGATGGGTGAAGATAAAATCATTAGCGCGGTAATGAGCATCAGGTAACATGTTTTATGGATTTTTGATGGATGTGCCTCCTCCTGGTGTCAAGCTCATCCAAAGTTTCTAGTGTTCGAAAACCACACACACACATACACACGCATGCACGCACAAAAATGGGGTTGGTGGTTTAAATGTTTCAGTCTGATGGCAACTCATTTACCGGTTATTTCCCATTGTGGCAGCAGTTATTTATAGCGTTCAATTAGTCCAAGCTGTAGACGCTGAAATTACATGTGTTCATGAGTGCAAATAACACTGAGAGAGCGGGGAGATATCCAGGGTCTCTGTCTGCACTAATATTCAAATCTAAAGTAATTACAGTTACATTACAGAATGTTAAAATGGCAACACTCAGAATGTTCACACTGATAATCATAACTACAGCACCACCAGAAAGTATTCACACATCTATTTATTTTTCATTTTATTACATTACAGACTTATTCTAAAATGCATTTGAGTATTGTTGTTTTACAAAGATCTAAACACAGAACACATATTACAGCAAAAACTGATTTGAAAGGGGAAGTATGATGTGTTTTCCAGGCACATAGTGCCATTTTATAGCACGATCAAGTAACTATGTTACCTTCAGGTGCTTTATAAAATGCTTCATATCAAGTTTGACTTAAAAGAAATTTGACTTTGTAATTTAATGCCTTGAAATTGGGCCTCTGTGTCTTTAAAAACTCCTGCTCTTTCACTCCATCTTCAGAAAGTCATCACAATATGGCTCCTCTATTAACCTTTTAACAACATTTTTACCAGCATTTCACTGAGAAGTATCTCCTATAAAGAGCTCAGCAGATGCATAGTTTCATCAGGTGTTTGCTAATTGTTTTTGGCTAGTTTGAAGGAGCTGAGTGGGGCAGTCACAGGGGAGGGTTGCTCTATAAGGTGGGAGCTTGGAAACTGCAGCTCTGAGGAGGAGCTGCATCTCAAAGGCAGGGCTAGGTCCACCCATGTGTTTTGTACAGCTGAATGGTTGCCATGGAGATTAAAGGATTTCTCAAACATGCATGAAAGAATCACAGCAACACCCCAGATATATTTTTGATGAGGTAGAAACATTATATCATAATGTAAATATCTTCTGCTGCTTTTGTATGTCTGCTTTTTTTTGGTGAGATAAACAGGTTTGCAAAAAGATTTTCAAATGTGGTTATTTTTAAAACCTCTGCTTTATGTGCAGCGTTGTACAAATGATTTTCAGAAATGACTTACCTACTTCACGTACTCCCACTCCCTCACCATAAACCCTACCTATGGCTAGACTTTGCTTATGAGTGTCTTGACTCTGTCAAAACACTGACAGCACTTTCAAAATGTTTAAAATACCATTTTGTCTTGTAATCACTCAGAGTTGGATGAAAAAGACCCAATTAGAGCTTAGTATCCTGGTTTCTTGTCAAGAGCACAAAGTTGAGATTAAAAGATTAGCTTTACAACGGTTTAAGTCTCAGGGTGTTTTCACACCTGGTAGACTTGGTTCCACTGGGGACCAAACTTGCACATCTGTTACATTTTCAGCTGCTGTGGTTCTCTTTCACACTGCCCTGTGTCAAACCAACCAAACCCTTTGGAAAAACCTGTTCCCCTCCAGGTCTGTGGTGTCATTGCACCAAAAACCACTGAAGGAATCGACACAAAAACCTCTGAAAAAGACACTGCGGGCAACTTCCCCCTTTACAAAAATGTAAGCAAGAATGAGTTATGTCAAATTTTAGTGGTTGTAAGATTTCAGTTTTGTCATTGGTAAAGACCACATGTCATTTCTTCTACTAGTGCAGGAATTGCATTTTGGTTTGGTTGGTTTTACCCAGAATGCATTGGTTTTTTGGTCCTCATCAGAGTCCAATTGTCAATTCACACCTTCCCAAACGAACCAGACTTTCCAGACAAAACAATCTGCCGTTTGATGAAATTGGACCAGACAGAGCTGGTGTGAATCCATCCTTACTGTAAAAGTGATTTGCTGTGAATTTATGACAGTATTGCAAAATGAGAGTCATCACATTAAAGTGGTTTCACTTTTAGAGATACTTTAGCATTTGGGTTGCGTAAAGCAAAACTAAATAATAATATTAGGTCATTGCTGTGATATTTGAGATGAGCCACGCTGCTCAAATTCATAACTCTGTCTATAGTATGATGGGGTTATAAAATCTTGCTGGTTTGGTTGTGAGAACGGCCATCTGATACGGTCTCTCCTGTGCTTTCTGTTTTTTTTTTTCTCCTCCTCAAAATATTCAAATGGGCATCACAGTTCTAAAAATAACCTCCACTTTCCCTCTACCCAAGAAAAAAAAAACCTTTGAAGCTGGAAGGGGGTTTCCCCCTCCTCCTGCTACTCAAGATAACTGCGTCCTGAACTTGGAGGAAGGAACTGCAAAGGCCGCAAGCAGAGGGACTGAACACAAAAGGTGGATTGAAAGGCAGCGAGGAAGAAGAGCTGAAGAATAAAAGGGCCAAAAGGAAACAAATGTGTATTTAGAGAATTTAGCTCCGATATGACTTCTTTCTTTCTCATTTTTTCTAGTCATTTTCCTAAACCAAAAAAAAAAAAAAAAAACAAACAGTCGGAAACATAGGCTTGGTGTTCCGCTAAGCTAAATGACCGAGTTAATTTATTTATAACATCTCAATGATATTTATAGACTGGTTACATAAAACTTTTTGCCAGACTGTTTCATCTAAATGTCTTCACACTTTTTTTTTTTCTTAAAACAAAACGTCACAAATATTATGTAACACTTCTAAAAATACAGCGAGTGTGCTATGTGTGTGTGTGAGCGTGAAGGAGGGTTACACACTACTTCTTCTCGGCATCTTGACTCCATGTTCGCTGTGACGCCATCCAAGGCGGCCTTTTCGTAGGGTCTGGGCCGGGCCAGCTTCAGCCTACATTACTGTTATTCCTAACATGTTCACTGTGTCAGACCAGACAAGGAGAAATGACTTGCAATGACTGTAGCAGAAAAGAACTTAAACAGGAAATGCTGTTAAAAAGAAGCTTGAAATAATTTAAAAGCTACTTTTAAATTTTGCTGATTTTTAAAAGATAAAGGTCATTTTGTTTACAAGGTGATATTTGTTAAAAGCGACCCATTATGTGCTCTTAAATAGGGTTAGGATAGGTCTATGGCCTATACAAATCTGCTCATTACATTTTTTTTTTTTTAACAAAATCCTTCTTGGATCATGAGGTCTTAGTCTGATCAAGTTCTGCCTGTTATGAGTCCAAACTGAATGAGCTGTTGTAGGACCACTGTCACTTTAAATCCAAATAAACTGGTACTGGCCACGCCCCCAACTCACTGGTGACAAGTTCAATGTCTTCTAAGTAAGATATATATACTTGGAGATGCAGGTTAGCATAAACATATGTTTTGTTAGCAAAAAACGAGTGAGTTGCCAGATTCATTACATATACATGACAAAAAAAAAATTAAGCTGTTAAATTATAAAAAGTCCTTTACGTTAATTTCCTTTGGACGTTTTGGACTACTTCAGAAGCTTCTTGTTGAGTTCAAAGTCCAACACAGATCTTTGGAATACAAAGGTGTGAACACAAATGCATTAAGGGATTGCCATAAAGTCGTAAAGCTATCTGGGGTCTACCCTTTCTATTTGCCTCTGTGTCTGGACCTCGGCTCAATGTTCGGCATCCAGCTAATGGACGCCCTCCTTGCTAATATGTTGAGCTTTTATTATGGTGTAGTGTGTGTGTGTGTGTGTGTGTGTGTGTTGTGATGATGAGGGAAGGAGGGGGATTCTTTTGAGACCGTAGATTGCTGACGGCGCTCTTTACAAGATGCTTTGCTGCCAGGGTTCACCGGCTCACTTGGCACTGATTTCTGCCTCTTTTGATACGTCGTTACAGCCTTTCTCTCTTCCTTTCTCTAAGTGTAAATGTGTTGTGTGTTTTTGACATTTTGATACAATGATACAACCTTAAATAAATGTTGATTACTGTCCAGAAATAATGGTGAAGTCTTGATGTGTGGAAACTCCAGACAGTTTACCAAATGGAATATTGGTTTTGCACTTTCCTCCCTTATATCTCTTTCCTCAACTGAATAAGAAGAAAGTTACTTACAGGGGACAAATTTTGTGAGGACACTTCCATTTACTGATGGGTGAGAATTTTATTCATTTTCAACAATTTTGCAAAGCTCTGAAAAAAGTCCAAGTCCAAACTTCCAGCTCTGAGAGCTGTTAAATCAACGCAGCAGCAGTGATCCATGGTGGTTTGCATCCTCTACTTCCTGTTTATTGCATCCATGTGTAACATCTTCATCTGACAGAATTTCTTTCGGTACGCTTCTGCTTGTGGCTGCACAATGTTGGCCTAGCTCTGCCACATTAGTTCTTTTTGTACACTTTAGTTCATAATATTTTTGGTTGAGTCTGTATCAAAATCCTTCATAAGAATATCATCATCAAAACTTTGTATTTCTATTTAAAAATAGGAAACATGGATAAATTTGGGATTATGAGATAAAAAAAAGTATGTATAAACTCTATGACAGAACAAGGATGAGGAACTGTAGAAGAAATCATTTCCATTTTTTCTCATATTTTTCCTTTTGTCTCTCACTCGGGCCACAGACGCACACATTCAGACTAAGTGACAATGAAGAGAGGGGTCAAAAGAATCCATTATTTAGCTGTGGGGATATTTTTAGAAGCACCCTAGTGGCTTTGGAATTATTTATTAACTGCCTGATAATTAAAACATGTACGTTTGGTTGAGAAAAGCAGACAGAAATCTCAGAGAGAGCAGGAGGCGGGGATGTCCCCCGGGGAAACTCTTCCCTCTGCATCGCTCTGCATTTCTGCCCGACCACTGCTGCAGCATTGATTTAACAGGAGCTGCTGGGGAGCGAGAGAGAAATACACGTCTGTCTGGCAAAATTAGAATGCTTGTGTGCAGTTTAACGCATTATATAGAGGGAAAAAAATACAAGTTTCATAAGGAGTCCTCATTAATTATTTAATCTTGATCTCGTCAAGTTTACGTTTTCCTCCTTACTCACATAATGTCCCGTTTATGTGCTAACTCACATGAACAGACGTCTGAATGCACCTACTTACTGAGGGGTATATGATGTCTGCATGCATGGAAGATATTTTCCTTTGTTTCACCCATTCCTATCTGGTTTTTACCTTCTACACAATGCACTCTGAAAGATTATTGTGCTCTTCATTTCCTTGATTTCCTTTAAAAGAGCAGAACTAAACAATGAGCTTGGCTAGATGTTGATTGACTCAAAAGCAGCAGTGAGTGTGTTGAAGTTTACCTGATCGTCTTTTATTACAACCTATTGATGTAACACATAAAAAAAAGAATACACCTTAAGCTAAATAAATTTAAAGACCATACCTAAAATTTAAGTTGGAAGGCAAGATAATCTCCACACCTTATATGAATAGTGTAGCAATTCCGCTACTGAAGCCTCTAAACAATAAGTAATCAATAACTTAAATTATTTTGGCATTTTGAAGAGCTTTCTGAAGACCTTGGATCAGCAGTCTTACAACATTCATCAACTTTAAACAGCTGAGTTTAACACTTACCCATAAAACTGCTTAGTTTCATCAGAGTCATTTCACACCATTGTAATCTTGTTTTCCGACTATCTCTTAGCAGCACCCATAAACTGTTTATTAAGAATGAGAAAAGACACAAAGACGTCACTTTAATGTCATAAAACCCCTCAACCACAATACACAGTTTTCTGTCATAAGTGATGTACATTTCACAAAGAAACAGAACTTCATGTTCCACCAAAAAACACAATATTTCTTAATGTCTAGACCCCCGTAAACTGCTCTCCGAGATACACCAATGTCCTTACAGGAAACAGTAGAGAACTTCCCGCATGGAAGCCGGGCCAACCCGGGTCGAGCCGGGTCCAACTGTGCAGTGTGAAAGGGGCTTAGCTGTGCCTCCGTTACAAATTTGCACAAATCTTTGTCTATGTTCTGCTAATGTAAAAAAAAAACATAATTTCGCAACTGGGGGGTTTCCATTAAATAAGAAATGACATTAAAATAAGACGTGGATAAGCTTGATCATGCTACAAGACATTAAAAATCATAGCAGCAGAATATATCTCATGTCAACAG
The DNA here is from genome assembly GCF_000485575.1 of Poecilia formosa. NCBI lineage: Eukaryota > Metazoa > Chordata > Actinopteri > Cyprinodontiformes > Poeciliidae > Poecilia > Poecilia formosa. The sequence goes on from NW_006800266.1 coordinate 217,973, forward strand.
TTACATAAGATATATTCATAATTCAGCCAAGGCGCTAGTGTTCGTCATCTACCATCCATCAGAGGAGATGTCAGTGTCTTATTCAGGCTTTGGAGTGACAAGCCCCTTTTACTTGGAAGCAGCTACGTATGTGGCATTTTGGGAAAACTGTATTCAGCAATTTTACAGAAGAGCTACGGAATCAACACATTGGAATGACAAACCTTTTATGAGCTGTGTGATGCTGCTAGAGCTCTGGTTTGAGCTGGCCACACATTGTCCAAAAAAACAACAACAAAACAACAAAATCATTTTCCTACGTTTTTGTGTCGTCTTTTTAGACATTTTCGCAAGTAGTAACATCCGGCTGTTGATCATGTTGTGACTTGTGTGATGCAAAATAAGTGTTTCCATTGCAGTTTTGCAAAATACGTCAATTCTGATATGGCTGAAATACCACCTCTCCTAGGTCGAAAACGTTTTATCAAAAAACCTTTTTTTGTGTTTTTGAAATTGCCGTGTTTTCATGGAACACATTTATTTTTGTAATTTCAATTTGCCCAATTATATGATTAAAAAAAGTGCAGCTACTGTGACAGTAGCTTTAACATCTCTCTCTGTGATGGACTGGTGACCTCTCTGGGGCGTATCCCACTTTTTACCAGCTGACTGGTGGGATAAGCTCAAGCCTCTTCTGCCCCAGTGATTCAAAACCACACAAAGTGGCCACAGAAAATGAACAGACAGAAAAAATAATTAACTAAACTGAAAATAAACACCTACAAAAACCCAGACAGGCACCAAACATTTAAATTGTCTTTTTGTTCTTTTGCACTATTCCTTTGCCAGTGCTATTTCCATATTTAAACTTTTTTAAGCACACATACACACACAGAAGCACAAAGAACAAGCGAACAGCCACTGACAGGTCGATTCTCCCAAGATACAGAGACTCTCTTGTGCCTTCGCCCATGTCCTGCTTAGTTCTGTTTAATATTGCAGCAGACAGGGTCAGACGTTAAGGATAGATGTGTGAGCTGACGGAGAGGAGGAGGGAGGATGGGAGCCATCAAGCTGCAGTGGTTGGCCTCTCACTGAGCTTTGCTATGATTCCTCAAATCTGCCCGAGCAACAGAAGAAAACCATTAGAAAACATGGAAGGTGGTAAATATCCCCCCACCCCTCCCTTTTTGTTATTTTTTTAGGTTACTCAAAGATTTCAGGGTAAAATGAATCTCTGTCCAGCTTGGTACAAGTTTAACCGAAAGCTCCAGAGCTTTCCCCAGGAGCATTTTCTACTGAATTAATCAAAACCCGAGCAGAGGTGGCAGCAGAAAGGTTCTTCACAGAGTCAAGGTGCTTTTGGGAAATCCAGCCCTACATTTGCTCTTTACGTCTGAGAGGTGGCGCTTAATTGATGCTGTTCAGTCTGGGCTCTGAGAGCAAAATGACCCCATTATTCACATTCCCATTGAGGTGAGAAATAAATGGGGGAGACGGGGGACTGGGGAAGGAAGCCACCCATTTGCAGGGAGCTGTTAATTTTTTTTAATGCCTCAGAGTGAGTCAACGTTTTGTTTTTCACCATTTTCAACGTCACGGTAGAGTTCAGTTTGTTTCTTTACTTTTAAGCATACGTAGTTCAGGGTTTCTTTTCATACCGAAGTTCATGTATGGTCAGTTGTTCACATGGAAAGATTGTCTAATATTAGTTAACTTTGGTGGGTTGGCATGTGATTGACATCCAAACACGTGCCAAACCACTCATTTCACATGTTTATGTTTATGTTATAATCAGTGTATTATATTGGGATTTTGATAGACCAACGTAAAATACAGTATAGTTGAGAAGTGGAGGCTAAAAGATACAATTTATATTCAGAACTCTAAGTATTTTTGGAGTATGTCTTAACTAGCTTTTGAGTCAAAAATATTTGCTCATTTTTCTTTCCACAATAACTGAAGCTTCATTGGATGGAAGGTGTCTTTAAGAAGCAGTGGTCTGTCTTCCAGAGGTTCTCTGTCGTCTTGGCCTGTGTTCACACAGCAGGTCTTGATGCTTAATTTTGCAATCAGACATTTGTGGGAAAGGTTTAGGACCCCAAAGTGACCCTCATGCGCAGAAGAACATAGATGTCAAAAAGCAGCGCACTGTATTATGGAAGTAATAATGGACACCATAGATATCTATATTTTAGAAATTATTCAGCAGTGGGAGTTGACAAGATTGTCCCAAGATCATAATAACACAAAGGGATATAATAAAAAGAAAGCATGACTAATAGCATTGATATTTGTGGTGCACTGGCTGGAATTTCTGTAGAGAGGTTTGGATGTGTAACCGGACAAGGAAGGTTGTGGGACTGTGATGTAATGTGCTTCACTGACAGATAATTTTTCATAATTTTTATAAAGGCCCTGACACGCTTCATCTAAAGTGTTGAAATCGACTCTCATTGATGCAAACACATGACAAAAATTGCATCAATTTGTTCGCAACTGGACTTGCAAAGCTAACATTTATTGTTGGAGTTTGCTTTAAGGAGCTGAATATTTTACTTTATATTTTATTTATCCAGGGAAGTTGATTAAGAACAAATTCTCATTTTCAAAAATACAAACGCACAGACTTGACAAACATTTAATGTTACAAGCATTGTAACATTAAACCTTACCTTCCACTACTTAAGTAAGTGTAGGAGAATCTTATAGATGTCATGATTCTTCTTCTCCCTTTGGCTTCTTCATACCATCAAGGGTCTACATGTTCTCCCTCACTATGTATATGAATCTTTATAAAAGAAGCAGCAGCTTTATATTCTGGTTCATTAAATTTTCTCGAACGTAGTCTAGGATGTCCCTTTGATGTACTCTTTTCTAATCCTAGTCACTTTAGTCACTTTTGCTTAAAATTTTAACTTCTTCAATCCCACTTCTGTTTTTTAGCTTTGACCAGTGAGGTGAAGACAAGCGTGAGCTGAAACAACGCAGACTGTTAAAATGTGTTGCCCCAGACCTTGGAGGATGAATTGATATCAGCCTTTTCAGCCAAATTACATGTTATCTACCTTGGTGAACTTTTATTCCCATTGGGATAAAAGTGAAATAGTTTGTGAGTGGTCTAATAATTGTAAATATTAACATAATTAATTTCATTTGAAGCAGGACTAAACATAAAGTGGACTGTGCAGTCAGCTGGAGCTGATCCAGGGATTCAGCATGCTGAGGTGAGTAACTTCATCAGATCTTCTGTGTGGTGTAGCATGAGATCAGGATGTGTTCATTTTGGGTCATTTTCGGGATGTCTGAAGGTATCTTGTGTAAATTCCATAGCAGTGTTGACTATATGCAGTGTTTTTATTTTTTTTTTAATTTTTGTTTGCTTGTTTTGTTTTTTTAATTCTGAGGTTTGTGTCATTGAATTTTTTTACGTCCTAAAATATTGGAAGCAGCATTACTTCACTAGAGATGACATTATGCTGTAGTCAGAACTTAAAGGGGTTGTATTATGTATTTTTCAGGCATGTAGTGCCATTTCATAGCACAATCAAATAATTGTTACGTTCAGCTGTTACGAAAATACTGCATATATTAAATGTGACTTAAAAGAAATATGACTTAGTAATTTAATGCCTTGAAATTGGGCCTCTGTTTCTTTAAAAACGCCTGCTCTTTCTGAAACTCCGCCTTCAGGAAGTCATCACAACATAGCTCCTCTATCAACCTATCCTCTATTAGTCTGAAGGAGCTGAGTGGGGCAGTCACAGGGGAGGGCTGCTCTGTGAGATGGAAGCTTGGGAACGGCACCTCAGAGGAGGAGCTTTGTCCTTGAAGGCATAGCTAAGTCCACCCAGGCGGTTTGTACAGCTGAATGGTTGCCACGAGAGATTAAAAGATTTCTCAAACATGAATGAAAGAATCAAGTCAACACTCCAGATATGTTTTTGATGAGGAAATAACATTACAACATTTTGTAAAGCTCAAAAAAGTCGACTTTACATTCACTACGTTATACACTTTATTTCTCTTTTAAACTACTACTGCTAACTGTAATCCTCTACAAAAATATACATGACATGATCCAACATCTCCTCCTGGGAATTTTACTTTGACATCATGGGATGCAAAATCACAATGTATTGCTGGGAGTCATGTGTGCCATCCATAAGTCATTTTCAAGTGTTTTAACCTCATTCCCATTTTGGTCAGTTCATCTTATATAGAGAACAACTTTGGCCTGTTTTCAGCTAGTTGATGCCAAGAAGCTCTGTGTCAATCTGTGCTGGCAATGGCCCCACATTCTGCCCAGCACTTTGGCCCTGCTTCTAGTTTGTCCTCATCTTTTATTCAACCTTTACTAAACCAATAAGTCTCATTAATGTCTGGGGCAAGGTGAGCCACTCGCCCAGAATCTTACAGGAAGGTTAGCCAATGAAAGCGCCATCCTGCACCGATGTTCCAATAGGTGAATGCATTGATGTAAGGAAACAAACTTTCTGTTTTATCTCTTAGTTTCTGTCGCATGCACCAGGGTCAAAATAGTTTTGGGTTTTTTAGTACAGTTTAATTTTATTTTATTGTGAGTTTTTGTTTGTCTAATTCAGTTAGTTTTAATTTGTTTTTACAATGGAGTAGGTAGTTTTTATTAATCATTATTACTTAAATGTTTAGTTGAGTTTTTATTAGTTGTAGTGGTAATTTTAGTTTTTTAATACCTTGGTATTAAAAAACTAAAATTTGCAAAATTTCCAAAATCAACAAAATTTGTTGATTTTTAGGTATATGCAAAAAGGAGAAAGTACTGTATTATGATTATATTTACATCAATTGGGTAATGAATACTCAACACACTTTCATAAAATGTATTCAGTTATTGTTGAACAACTGACTGATTCTGGCGTTTTCTCCCAGCGTTTGCGGTCGCCATTTTGCAGACTAGCGTGAGAGCCACCAGTAATTTGCTGACAGTTGTTGTAAATGTCTTCTGTGAAATCAATTTCACAAAAGTTAAAAAAATTAATTCATAGACTCAAAAAAGTAGAATGTTATATGTGTAATTTCAGTATGTTTTATTTTGTTTTATAAACACACAATATAGTTCCATTTAGTTGTAGTTAGTTGTAATTACCAGTTTTATTTGTATTAATGAAAATGTTTTTTCAATTTCAATTTCTGTTATCTGGTTAATTTTAATTAAGTATAGTAACCTTGACATACACTGGACCTCCATAGTAATTATCAAATGATCCCTCTCCCCCAAACAAAGGCTCTTGGTCCTAAAGAAATGTGACGTCATAAGCTAGAAACATTCAAAATTGAATGAGATTTTTGCAAACATTACTAGGAAAGTTAAACGCATTAGAAATATTTTGTAAAGAAACAAAATTAAAGTATTCTTGATTTTATCAACAAAAAAGTAGCATTAAGAAAAAAACAAGAGTATCACGGCTAAAAACCTTCCAAGACCCTAGGAAGCACCGGAAATAAAACTTATGTGTAATATTGAGAACAGAAACACAAAACAGAAATATTCACATGTTCTGAATCTGTCCACTGGGAGTTTGGGTGTTACTCTGTAGCACTATTCATCACATCTACTTCCTCTGCATCACGGCTAACATGTTTAGCCACATATTTGTTGATGAAAGACAACACTGTGCTAGTCAGTGTGACAGTTTATGCAAAAATTAAACAAATTATGTGCTAACGTCTTAGTATACATTTTATTTGATCAAGTACTTTTCTTTATGGACAGTTGTAATTTGCCAATGGCTTCAGAAGACCCACAAACAGATTTATTTAGTATCACTTCTTATATCGCTTCTCTGCTTTTACCCTGTTTTTAAACTCCTGTTTACACACTTGTGCTCCACAATTCAAAAGATTAACTTGTAAAGAGATTAAAGCAGAAATTTCCAAAAATATCCCAGCAGAAATATAGCTACAGTACTAACGTCCAAAATAGGAATATAAATAGGAGCAAAAGTATTCATGCTCATTGAATTTTTTCACACTTTGTAACAATAATACAACAAACCATAGTGCTGTTTATTGGAATTTTATGTGACAGACTGACAAAATACAGCAAAACTTTTGAAGTTCAATAAAATTCTTCATGCTTTATTATTATTTTCATCTTTTTTAACAGTGGTGGGCACTGCTAACTAAGAAGTTAGTAGCGCTAGCCCTAAAGCACTAATTGAATAACTCAACCATGTAGAGCACAATAAAGCATGAATATAAAGGTCCAACGACTTGAAGAATTCTTTATAGTCGGAAACCAAAACTTGAACAAATTTTATGCAACTGAAAGCTTACAAAACAGCCAAGCACTACATTTATACTAAATTAAATACAATGCTCCGGCCTGAACCATTGTATTTGCTATGTTAAAAAAAAAAAGTTAAAAAATTTTAATGTGTTAAAATCTATGTAATTGTTTAGTCAGAGTTAAGGCGCAGCTAGTCCTCCATCCATTTTCTGTACACCCTTGTGTCTTGAGGGGTCAGGAGGGTTGCTGGTGCCTCTCCAGCAAAAGTTTCAGGCAAGAGGCGGGGTCACCCTGGACAGGTCGCCAGTCTGTCGCAGGCGCAGCTAGTCCCATAGCTAAAACACATAAAGAGTTATTCAAACTCGAGTCAGTTTGTTTAGAAAGTTTGATTTGTTTGGTGCAGTGTAAATGCGCAATCGAACTCTTATGCGGGCTAGAAAAGCAAACTATGACCTGCTTAAGAACTTAGGTCTTGGTTCGGTTGAAGTGAACTCTGGTGAATGCATGTGTGGACGTAAGCGGAGCAGAGACTACTCCAGATGTAGAAAGTGGACTGTATCGCAGAGTATTCTGGGTAAATACAACCAAATCAAGCACAGAAGTTTAGCGCCAGTCAGAGAAATAGCTTGTGGTCTTTTTACCAAAGACAAAGAAGAAATCCTACAACCACTAAAGTTTGACAGTATTCAAATTTGTGAAGAAGGACATTGCACTTAGTGTCTTCTTATGAGGTTTTTATGTCACTTCCTTCAGTGATTCTTGGTGCAGTACCACCACAGTTGAGGAGGGGAACAGGTTTTTCAACTTGTTTGAATCGTTTGACACAATTCAGAATGAAAGTACCAGCTGAAAATGTAATAAATGTTGCAATTCTGGTCCCCAGTTGAACGGTGTCTACCGGACTATCAGGTGTGGAAACAACCTTAGTCTGTCACAAAATACGTAGAATCAAAGCCACAATTTTCCTTCTTGAAAGAAAAACAGAGATGACAGTAATTTCACTTCCTTTTTGGATTAGATCTGATGTCTTGGGAACAGAAAACAAAAATCAGTAAAATTCAAGAAATTCTCCAAATACTCTCAGGATGTGGGTATTTTGTCGCATTCTTTCGTCTCTGATTTCATTTATTTTGAAGGTTTGTGTAGCATTTGCATCTCCTATTAACTCATGATCATTTAGGCAAATGGAGAGAAAAAAATGCTTAAAAAATCTTTACCTCTGCTGTCCTGCTGATTTGAGCTGATTGTAGAGCAACAAAACCTCTTTCAACACACTCGGCAGAACAGAGGACAGAGTGGGCAGATGAGGATGAGGAAAAGAACAATACAGAAGGAAAAAAAGTGCTGATCTCCCTTTCCCTCTTATTCAGTATGCTGACTGTTTCTGTACAGAAAACTGACTCCCACGCTTTTCTGCCTGGCCTATTTATCACACCGATCAAGTTATGAAGAACTCGCTCCAGAATGTTTGTGATTATCTCCCAACCTTCCACTCTGGACGACGGACCAGCTTCATTCCTTTTACAAATTGCCAAAAAAAATCTAATTAATTATCCTATGTTCATCTGTTGCTCAGTCGTGCCATTTTTTGGGCTCCCAACAGCACCAGCAAAGTCCCACTGTGCTATCTGCAGTGATATGAGATAAGTTATCAAAATGTCCATTTTTTTTTCATTATTTATCATCAACCTTCTTCCTCTAGTTCAACGAAAGGTGCCACCGCTCAGTGTGTCCCGCGTGTGTTCAGGGAGCCTCACTTTGTCCTCAATAATCTCTCTACAAACTGTAATCTATACCCACCCACAGGGGTGAGAGAAAAAGAGATAGAGAGAGAGAGGGAGAGAAAAAAAATAAACCACAACCTCCCTGAAAACAGTAATCCAATTGACCCGGAATCATCCTCGAAATAGCAGCCACCATCGCAGGGAATTCACACAACACACCTCCCTGCATGGACATGGGAAATGCGGACGGACTGACGGATGGGTATTTAAATGAAGGGATGGGTGCCATTTGCATTTCATCAGCACAAAGCAATGATCCTCCTGCTGCTGCTGCTTGCTTTGGAGATGCAGTGGTGTATCCGCGGAATATCAATGGTAAAATGATGAGGTGTGGGTGGTTAGTGGGGAGCTCAGGCTCTGCTACAGGAAGCATTTAAAACGCACCTACTCAGGGAATATCCTAACAGTCTAATTAGGAGTCAAGAAATAGGAATATGTACAAACGGACTCCAGCAGACTTCACACTGATGTAAAATGGAAATCATATGATGTTCATGGTGCTATATTAGCAAAAGTGATGTTTTAAAATCTTAATCTACAATGCTAAATATAATTTTTGATCTTATGTGCTTTCTTTCTGAGACTTCTATATGCTTAGGTCTGTCATGCCAAACATATTTTTTGATTTGAGTTCTATATGTGACACCCCATAATGCAAAATGACTGACTCTATAACAATATAACACACATGTATCTTTGCGTACTACATCTCTTTTATCTCATGATGCCAGAAATCAAATTGTATTGCACATGTTTATGGGAATTCCATCAATTAAACCCTGTAACACAATTTGAATCCTTTTTTAAAACACATACATCAAAGACATTAAACATATAGCTATAAATTTAAATCACCATCATGTCAAACATATTTTTTGATTTGAGCTCTTCATATGAGATCCTAAAACATAAAATGTAGCATTTTTGACAGTAATTGCCAAGATGTCTACGTCTTTAACAGTATTGTATATACATATCAAGTTTTAAACCTGTGTCTTTGAGAAACATCTCTTTCACCTCATATTGGTAAAAATCTCATTTTTAATGCATGCATTTATGGCAATTCTATCACATCATTTTTATATTTTTTTTAAAACATAGATCTCTATTACCAGGAAATGCAGCTAAGTAATTTCTGAGGTGCATACATATTCATTGTTGGCAACCCCACTAGAAATAATTAATCCATGTTGTGGCGCCCCCTTACACTTGGCGCCCCAGTACTGGCATATAGCCCATACATATAACTTTAAATCACCAAAATGTCAAACATATCACTCATGATTTATGTACTTTGGAGATATTGTCTTCCAGACAAATCTAGAAAAGCAAACAATTTTATTTTGAAACATACATGTCTCAGACGTCAAGATTTAGTTATTTTCGTCAAAAACCTTCAAACATATTATTTATTTATTTTTAGGTCTACGTCCAACACAAGTGGTGTAAAAGTACCATTCAAGACACTCAATAATTTCACCGTCTTTATATATATATATATACGTGAGGGTTCAGATTCCAGATTTTAGACTTGCTAACTACTACTAACATTAGTTTTTTTGAGGAGTCATTTTACCAACATAATATTTATATTAAAGTCAAGAAATGCCAACCTACCGCACAGCAGCTGCATCCAGGCACAGGTCTTGTAAACGGTGGAGGTGTTGCAGAAGAAGAAGAGCGCCATGCAGGCGATGCAGCTGAGGATCAGCACCATGGACAGGAGCACGAACACCGAGGCGGCCTTGAAGGCTCCCGACGGGATGGAGCCGAAGTCGGAGAAGCTGCCCACGCAGGTGAGGTCCCGGCTGGACGCCTGCACGCTGCCCACGCAGTAGTGAAAAAGGCCGAAGTGACCGATGTGCGGCGTCTTGACGCTGTCGCCAATCCAGTAGGGCTGGATGAACACCACCACGTTAACGATGGCGAAGCAGATGGTGAAGATGGCCCACAGAACCCCGATGGCCCGGGAGTTGCGCATGTAGTTGTCATGGTAAATCTTGGAGGCTTCTTGGGAAGGCAACATGTTTGCTGTTTTCCTCCGTCTTTTAGACCTTTAATCTGTCTTTCTTTACACTTACAATGAAAATAATATGAATATGTAGAAACCCCACCACACAGATTTGACACATAAATATCCAAAAGCTCTCTTTGCGCTAAGATTTTTCCCCCGCTTTGGGTTTCTCTCTCTCTCTCCCTCTTTCACTCTCTCTCTGGAATGGGCCTAAAAAATCATGGGACCTGAAAATATGTATATGACCCCCAGACGACAATATGTTACAAAAATAAAAAATGAAATGTAAGGAATGCTACATTAAAGCAATAGAAAATCATAGCCTACTTCTACCTCTGATGAATAATTTACCAACACCAGTGATTCAACATTGCTGGTTTTTCCTTGGGGCTACACCATAAATGATTAACAAAAAAAAAGGAAAAAGAACAAAAAAAGAACAGGAAAAAATATAAAGAAAATCCATCAGAATAGGATTTATTTCCTTTCCCAATCGTCAGGTGGATGGTGGGGGTGTGGGTGTGGGGGGGCTAAAGCTGATGTTCCTCCTCATCCATCAGTCCGGAGCTTTTCTTCGGGATGTCCTTTATCACCATCCGGGGGATGAGATGGTGCCTGTGGCGCCAGCGGTAGAGCCAGTTTTTACCTTCCGAGGCATTCGTGGGGGTGCTCCTGTTCCTCTGCCGTTCGCTTCTCTAGCGTCCACGCAAGCGTGTGGAAATCAAATGAATCAGAAGAAGACGAGAAATCAAAAATGAAACGCTCTCTTTGACGCGAGCCCTCTGTCAAATTTCAACAGTCCTTTCCCGTAAATCCGACATCCTCCAACGCCTTGACTCCATTATCATCATGTTTTTTTGTTTCTTTTTGTCGTAGCCTTTAACCAGTATGTCTCCTCTCCCTCGCGCGCGCGCTTTCTCTCTTTTCCTGTCTCTGTCTCCGTTGTCCTCCTTCTCGCGTTTCTCCGCGCGCCCCCCGGAAGATGCTGATGTTGTACTGATGACAGCGACGGGGCGCGTTCACGGCGCCAGCAGCAGTAGCAGCAGCGGTGGGGGAGAGAAAATTGCCTCAGTGCGCGCCTTCGCCTTGATCACCTTGAATTTGAAATCAGGAAGAACAAAAAGGAGAATTCACTGTTGAATGATTTATTTTCCTTGAGCTGCATCATTCAAGCTAGTTTGACACTTTAACTTGGCTATCTGGGGTGAAATTTGAAATAAATTGCAAATTATTAATAGCCATTTGTTAGAGTTTTGCACAATCTTAAGGAAATATTCTGGGATATTCTTTTTTTATGTACTAATTTCAATATATTAAATTTTTATGTATTTTCTATTTTATTATTTCTTTTTAATTTAAAATATTTTTACAGTGATTCTTGAGAATGGGACAAAATGGGTTTTAATTTTCCCCATTTTTAATTTTTTTTCCTCAACCATGTATGGAGATATGACAAATAATGTTTTGGAAATGTAAAGATGCTAAGGTGCAGGTTCCCAGTTGCAACATCTTTTAAAAAATTACATTTTTAATCGACCTTACCCAGAACTTTGTCATCAAATTCTGACAAAAATTAATATAAAATTATTTTTAAAATACCATATTAGTGATATTTTTACTCGTTTTTACAGACAAATGCTTCTCAAGAAACACAAAAAAATATATTATTTAAAACAAAAAACAACAAAAAGTCCATCTGACGGAGTTGACAGTGCATGACGGAGTTGACACAGAGCTGAAGGTGGTGACAAACTAGTGAGTAAAAAGAAAAACTTGATACATGTGAAGTAATGCAATTTATGTAAAATACATTAAAATGAATAAATTGCACATTTAAGTGAGATTTGTCAACAATTTCACTGAAAGATTCTCAAAACTCTGATGGAGTTGACATCTGACGGAGTTGACAAAATACCAAACTACCTCAATTTATATGATGTTATTCTGAAGGAGGCCATATTGTAGCTCATCAGGTCCATGAAATCTTTACA
>NW_006800266.1:230631-238840 GCF_000485575.1 Poecilia formosa
TTTTGTCCCTATTCTTAAGAATCACTGTTTATATTTATATACTGTATATTTTTAAGTTTTTCAAATTTTATGTTATTAACGTATTGGATATTGTTCTGCTTTCAGAAAGAGGCATTATTATGTATTTTCCAGGCACACAGTGTCATTTTATACCACAATCAAGTGTTCAAGCTCTAACTTAAAAAATGTAGTTAAATTGTTACATGTAAAATGAAGTTTGTCAAATTTAATTTATTTACATTTGTTTAACATGACAACTTATTAAGCTTAATATGTAATAAACTTAATTTGATTAACAGGAACAACTTAACCATCTTTTATGTTGGATCAGCTGTTTTCTTTCAGTGTACCTTCAGTTATAAAAAATGCTGTACGTATCAAATATGACTTAACAGAAATTTGACTTTATAATTTAACACCTTGAAATTAGGTCTCTGTCTCTTTAAGAAGCTCCTATTTTTTCTGACACTGTCTTCAGGAAGCCATCACAACCTTTCTGCATGGTTGTCAGGGAAGATGAAGGGATTTCTCAAACATGCATGAAAGAATCAAAGCAACACTTCAGGTATATATGAAGGAATAAAAATATAACATGATGCAAAGCTCAAAAAAGTAAATTTTTCATAATGCTGCCCCTTTAAAACAAATTATCATATTATAAGATAACCTAAGCAAATACTAGGGATGCACCATTATAAAAATTTGAATATGTGGGAAATTAGTATCAAATTATTATTATTGTTACGGCCTACAAGTGATATCACAACACTTTGAAATCTTGAAAAAAACAAAAAAAACAAAAAAAAAACAAAAAAACGCTCACTTCACCACTACTTCGCTGCTCCAGTGAAACTCCCTAAAATTGTTTTCATTGCTAGTTCTCATTAATAAGTTCTTATATGTATAAGTATCTTGGAGTTTCGTAAAGTGCAAAGTGCTAAATAAATTTATGTATTATTATTAGATTGAGTACTTAGTCTGTTCTCCCTCATGCATGCCCAGTTTGTTATGAGTGACTGTAACAGGGGCATAAAGGTCTCAAATTTGGCCCCAAGTAAAAAAAAAAAAAAAATCTGTTTCCCCTTTTGTTCAGTTTAGCTTTGACTAATCACAATTTTTGAGAAAGCAAAGTTCATTTCCAATAGGCACACCTAGAGAACAAAGAAATCACATATAGAACCTGTCTGACCGCATGAAGTAGGGAAAAAGAAATCAGAGGCAAAACATCGTCAACCTCACTTGCGTTGGTGTTCATGTTTTAACAACAATAAGAAAAAAAAATAGGTAAAAGAATTCAACCACCAAAACCACTGCTGACCAAACAGGACAATAACTTGGAGTTAGAGTTTCTAAGCTCGTGAGCCTTTCACAGAGCAGCCCTCTTCTGTGACTGCCACACTCAGCTCCTTCAGACTAGCCAGCAGCAATTAGCAAACACCTGGTGAAAATGTGCATCTGCTAAGTGCATTGTAGAAGCTACTTCTTATTGAAATGCTGGCAAATACATTCTTTAATGCTTTTTAGATTAATCAGTAAAACAACATTAATAGTGCAGTTGTTTTCTATTTGGATTAAACATTGATCTGTCAACTTTAAAGGGTGTCCAAATATTCAGGATTAAAAGCAGCCTGGTGAAATCTTAAATTTTACTCATCCTGTAAGTAGCTGTCATTTCAGCAGATCATGGGGTTAACATTCCCATACAACTCTAAGTAAAAAAAAATAAAATAGCACAAAATCTGCCGTCTACAGGAGCGTGCAGCGCAGCATTCACTTCCTGCCTCCTTTATTCGGCCGACTTGTCTTCCTCGGGACTAGATGTTGCCTTAACTATTCAAGCCTTTTTCGTCTGTCCATTAAGAGCTTTGTTAGTCACTCAGGGGAGAAACACATCTGCCCTGCAGCTAGCAGCTTCACGCTAAACTAGGCCAAAACTAGTCCGTAAAAAGTGTGGGTTGTATGTTTTGAAGTGGGGGGGATTGTACATTCAGTCTGTCTAAAGGCAGAATAGATGAACCAGGTGAAACAAAGCTATATTCTTCGTCTTGATTATCCAGACACAGTACAGAAGCAATTAACAACAAAGAAAACTGAATGTTTCTAGCCAGTCTTCTGGTCACGTAGTGTTAAAGCGCACATAGCACATCTGGATGCTGTCTAAACAAACATGGCTTTTTTTTTTTTTTGCCCTCTGTTTTCACAGCCCTCTATCTTCCTTGATCCTGAGGCCTCCTGTCATCTGTTAGCAGCAGCAGGGGAGTTGACGAGCTGTATGTGTGTGTGTGTGTGTGTGTGTGTGTGTGTGTGTGTGTGTGTGTGTGTGTGTGTGTGTACGTGCGTGTGTGTGTGTGTATATATTCTTCCCATGTGCGAATGCGTGCTAAATTTGGCAGAGTGAGAGCAAAAGGTGGTGTGTAGCTGCTGAAGTGAAGACATGTCAGTAGGAGAAAATAGACCTGTGCACAGCTAGGGGAAGCCTCTTGAGAAGCAGAAGGTTTTGTCATTAGGGGAACAGACGGCTTTTTACTACTTTTTTCTTTATGAGTTTATTCATGCGTTTTAGGAGAGTTTAAGAGGACGGTGCTTGCTGATGTGAGAATAATGTCATAATGTCAGCTTTGTGTTGCCTTTAAGCTGCAGTTTGTGTCTGCTCTTTTTTTTTTTTTTTGCACTGAATGATATTTGAATTATACATTGCTCATTTTAAGAGCTTGCCATAGCCTTGTTCAACAAAGCTTTTCCCAGCATGCTTCCACTCCGTTGCGCAGCACATGGTCGGTTGTTCCCAGGAACTTGTGCAAGGCTGCCATCTGTTGCATTAAAAATGAATTGCAGGAATATAATTCAGGACACAATATGAACACAGGAAACTTGTGTGAAACGGCGCCAACTCTTACTAATATTTACTTTGTTTTTTTAAAGCTTGGTAATTTCCTAAACTTTATGATTTAGTATGCAATACTCTAAGTAAAGTCTATTTTCAGCTGTGGATTAACATACATGAGGGAGACTCAGCATCAACTGGATTTTTATAAGTCACCCAGAGTTCATGCTTCAGAGGAAAGAAGGAGGCGTCTGCTCCCTTTATCTCTGGGTTATATGTTTTGCTTTTATTTTATTCTTTGTTATTAAAGAATAAAACCAATTCCCACATATCAACAATGAAAAAATGTAAATTCAGTTTTATAAATTATACATTTGTCATTCATTCTACATGACATGAAATGTATTTAAAACCACTTTCAATCACCTACTTCCAATTTTGT
The DNA here is from genome assembly GCF_000485575.1 of Poecilia formosa. Taxonomy (NCBI): domain Eukaryota; kingdom Metazoa; phylum Chordata; class Actinopteri; order Cyprinodontiformes; family Poeciliidae; genus Poecilia; species Poecilia formosa. Next base: position 233,898 of record NW_006800266.1, read on the forward strand.
TCCTGATTCTTGTATTTTCCATTGGTTAGGTTTTGATACCATGCTGCTAATCCTATGAAGCTCATGCACCACGATGTGCTTTGTGTTCACTTGAACCTTAAACAACAGTTTTTAGTCAAAAGGTTTCACAATTAGTTTGTGTGCCTCCTGAAGAAACAAATAATTATCCACCTTTACAGAAGGCTTGTTGATTTTTGGTGTGTTGTAACTGGGTAAGATGCATTGTGTACTTCCTATTGTCGTTGCACCCTGTGGATCTATTTAATTTGATTTAATTTCTCTGTTTTTAGATCATACAGATATTCTAACACATAAGAACATTAAAATATATTTGCTGTTTGGGAACCTTTTATGTTACAAACAGTTTCTTTTTGGTGTGGTAATGGTAATTAGCTTAGTTAGTTATCCTGGTGTTAGCTTAGAGCTAGTGCTGCTAGAGCTACTCCTGATTCTTTTACTAACTTTATGTTTCTGTCTGAGTTTCTTTCTCTCTGCTTCCTTTAGTGATATTAATGTATCTTTGCAGCTTTGGTGGCGAGGGTTTCAAAATTGGAAGCTCAGCTGTGTGCTGCTGCAGCAGATAACCTTGGCCCTTTAGCCAGTGCAGGGACCACAAGAATAGATTCTCTGCCTAGCGGTCTGTTGGTAGAACCCGTGCAGCTGTTACCTAAGGCCGGCTGGGTGACATTACATGGGAACCATAGTTTCAGAACCCAGCACACGGATCACCACCAACCTGTCTGGTTTCTAACAGATTTTCCCTCATTCAGCGACACACCCACTAAGAAGCAAACTCTGGTAATTGGCATCTCCATAGTCAGAAATGTAGCATTGGGACACCAACAACCACAGTCAAATGTTTACCAGGGGTCAGAACGGGTGACATCAAATCCTTCATAAAACTGCTGGCAGAGGATAAGCATTGTTATTCATGGTGGCAGTGTTGACACTTCCAGTTACACCAATCAGAGGTCACTAGAGTTAGTATTACCTTGGCATGTAAGTTTGCCAAAATGAAGTCGGACTCCATAGTTTTCTCTTGTCCCCTGCCAGATGAGAAATGTGACGACAGAGTGTTGTCATCCAACCACTGCTTTTCTAGGTGGTGTCTTGAGAATGATGTGGGTTTTGTTGATAATTGGCATGCATTTTGGGGAAAACCAGTCTGATCAAACCCAGTTTGGACAGATAGATGCCATCCAAATTATCTGTGAATTAAATTTTACATACATTTCCTGGTAGAAAATGCCTTCTAAGCTGTATGACTTTGGCTAATCCTTTGGGTGTGCTTCCAGCATGAGGCCATTTTAATGCAAATTGACAGTGACTACATGCTACTACCTGGTACTCACTACTAATCCAAAAAGACAAGCAGTTCAAGCATGTCTCCATCTCTTTTAGAGCAATCAGCAATTGAAGGATCTTTGAAAACCATCCATCTTTGTTCTGCTATTTCATGTCACACTTTATAGTTTGTGGTTGTTGTGTGACATTATGTGAAAAGAAGCAGCACTCGCCTACACTTTATTTGGCTAAACATCACACAGCATGCAAAAAAAAAAACTAGGTGTCGTCAAAGACTCTGACCTCAATTACAACACCCACGTTGAGTCTATTACTGAATTATCCTATTAGAGCTTTAAAATGCCAGAATGAAGAGTGTCCTACCTAAACAGAACACAGAAAGGCTTGTACAGGCTTTTATGTCCAGGGCTTTGGGTTATTGTAATGGTGTCTGTGTGTTTCTGGGTAAAAACATGACAGTGTCATGGCCTCAGATAATGGAGCTGTGTTTGTACTTGTCCTGATATATCTCAGCATTGCATTCAATACAATCATAATATTCTCTTAGAAGAGTTTGAACATGTAGGAATTAAAGAAACAGCACTAACCTGGTTTAATCTTATTTGTCCTACAAATTCCTGAATGATAAAACTTCTTCATACTCAAGGGTTACTTGTAGAGTACCACAGGGTTCTATGCTTTGACTAATTCTCTTTACTACATATATGTTTCCAGTTTGTAAAATCATTAGCCAGAATAGCATAAATTTCCACTGTTATGCTGATGATACTCAGCTAAATCCCAATAAATCCAGTCAGTTAGGTAAATTACAGCCAGGTCTTGAGAACATAAAAACATGGATGTCTTGTTTTATTCAAACAAGACAGAAATTGTAATTTTTTTAAAACCAGAGTTTTTGAAAATGAAACTGCTTAGTCCTTTGATCTGGATGGTATCAAATTGTCATTGATGATAAATTAAGGATTGATCTGTTATCTTTGACCATGGAAACTTGAAGTGATCTGCTGGGTTTCCTTAGACAGAAAACTCTTTTAAAACAACTTGTACAAAAAATGAACTTAACTGCATCATTTAATAAGTAGGCTCACTTGAAATGGATTAACTGACTTGGAATGTGTTAGTACATGTTTTGTAAATTGGCTCATTAGTTATGCCTCATTTATTTATCACTTTTAACTTTAAAAAAATAATAATGCTAACCTTTTTCATGGTTCTGTTGGTGTATTTTGTGTCTTTTTATTTATCCGTAAAACACTTTGCATTGACCTCTGTATGAGAGGGAAACTTGCCTCATTTTGTCTAAATGGTTTATAAAAACATTTTTAATCTGTCATTAACGAATGCAAAATATGGCTCGACATAGAAACAATAGGAAGGACAAAGTTGATCCAGTCACTCCCTTACATCATAGCATCTACATAAGAAAAAAGTAAATACTCTAACCCTGGGTGTGATTAGAACCTCCAGAGATCATCACTTGATATTTTATGTGAAACAGGTTAAGATGCTTTACATTTTAGTGATAAATTCTGTTTGATTAATAATAAGAATAATAATCCATGTTTGTCTGGTTTATAAAAATTCTTTCTTTGTGCTTCGTTGAATGTTAGCCACTAGATGTCACTGTACTTCTCTCTTAGGTTATCTGGTATAGGGAACGGAACCCCCTATTAAAGTCATCTAACAACCTATGTAGTTATGTATTTTCAGACAAAACTACATAAAAAAATAAATAAATAAAAACGGTCGAGGTAAACTTTCAACCGATCACCCCAACACATGTAATAGATGTTGATTTATCACTCCAGAGATGAATCATCAGGCTGTCTGCCTGGGCAGGGAATATAAATATCTTATCTCCGCATTTAATGACAAGCTGACCTTTGGATTTCAGGGGGATGCTGTGAGGAGGGAAGTCCATGAGGGCATCTGGTTTTTTTACCACAAGCTTCATAATTGTAATGTTGGCTTGGCTTCTTTGAGAATCTGCTATGGTTCCTTATAGATTCAGAGCTGTTTTTGTCAGAAAGACAAATTGAGACTCAAGTTATTGTCAGAATCAGTTTGAAATTTGAAAATTAATTTTTTCATCAAAGTAAGACTGTCAAACAAGGTAAGTCCTGGTAAATATCTTGATGTATCAAGCATTTATGAGGATTTAAAAAATACTTTTGTCTTGTAAAAGCACTTTTTAGGTGAATTCTAAAGATGTGGTTTTGTTCATTTCTCATCTTTTCATTTCAAACTGTGTAATGTTTAGATTTAAGGATTGCACGGTTAATGTATTATTTCCTCATGCAAAAGTGCCATCCCACCCCCCAAAAAAGAAATGGAGTCTTGTTAAGCCACACTGTTTACAGTAGGTGGTAATAAAAATCATATAAACTGATGTGAAACCATGGTTTTCCACCACAGAAGAAGACACTTAAAGTTAGCTTGGTGAAATGTAGTACAACGCAAAATTTATGAGACATTGTTTTCCTAAGAAATGAAGGGATGGCGGCTGAATGCCTGACCCTTTGACATGGAAGTTGTAATGTTGCCAAGGGAGGAAATCCCATTTCATCATTGGGGGGAACCATAAACATGGAAATGAGCAATTTTGGGGGTGGGGTGTCGGCAAATTTACAGTGAAATGCAACATAAAATGTAGTTTAAAAAAAAAAAACACATTCAGGCTTCAAGACAAAAATGACTAGTTAGTAGCAATGCATATAAAATGTGTTTTTCTCAGTAAACAAACTGTTGAAACCCATAGAAGTTACTTTAAACCTTATTTTGTTGTTTTTCCATGTCCTGGACGGCTGAGAACCTGGATTTCTGGGAAATATCATACATTTCTAGACTTTTCCAAGATTGCGGGACCCGTGAATGTTGCCCAGCAATAAAGGGTGTCAGGTAGTAGGTTGGCACACTGAAATTTGCTAAGACATAAGCTATGTTTCCATTAAAAATATGCACAAAATGTTTTCTTTGTTTTTTTCTTTTATATTTTGCTAATGTTGAAAAACCCAAAGTTTCCAGTTGCAGTGTTTCCATTAAATAAGAAATGTAATTAAAATCACACTTGAAGAAGTTTGAATTTAAAAACATGCCAAACTATAAACCTCCTACCTCTTCTTGTTGTCTTCTTTTCCATTTCCGCCAGTAGCAACATCTGGTATTTGATCACGTGACTCGTGTTTTGTGTAAAACGTGTTTCCATTGCAGTTTTGCAAAATACACTAATTTTGATGCAACTGAGAAAAACCACCTCATGGTAGCACAAAAACGTTTCATCAAAAAATCTGAGTTTTTCAAAACTGCTGTGTTTCCATTTACAGAATTTTTTTCTAATCCCAATTTGCACAATTATATTGTCAATGGAAACAATATAATTGTGGAATGGAAGCTATTGACATTAACAATATATAAAGATCACTCAAGAGTTAATTAACTTCAGCATATGCAAAATCATATGATTGTAACACAGAAACAGCAACGCAGGCCTAAACATGCTATTCTCTCTTCACTCTCTGTTACTCTTTTATGTGGTTTAATGAAGAGCCTCTTGTGATCTCTCTGCATAAGAAGGTTCAGATGATCACAGGCTGCATGTTGGCAGTCACTTTGCTGACTACAAGGCATCCACACACAGG
>NW_006800266.1:239378-246172 GCF_000485575.1 Poecilia formosa
AATTGTCAAAAGTGGTTTTGTAGTCGTTGATTTTACCAAAAAGCTATGAATTCAACACGTTGGAATAGCACACAAACTTTTATGAGCTGGTTGATGCTGTGAGAAAAAACCCCAATAAAAACCATCATCCACTTACTCCTTCCTGTCTTCGTGGTTATTACCAGTAGTAACATCCCGTTGCTGATCATGTGATTTGTGTGATGTGAAAAAAGTTGTTTTCTTTGCATTTCTGTGAGATGCATCTATTTTGATACAGCTGAAAAACCATCTCATCCTAGTGCAAAAACCTGTTATCAAAAAAAGTGGGATTTTCTTTTAGATTAAGCAAATTAATTTTTATAATTTCAAGCTGTGCAATTTTATGGTTAAAATGTAGCTAGCGAATGCATCTTTATAAATTTTTAACTCTTTGGTGCTGAACACTGATTGAATAAGATCGATTCATTAACTGTGTGTTCATATTTGTTTGTGTGATAGCTTTTGAGATCACACATGAAAACTCTTTATTTACCACTTCTAGATAAAGTGTCAGATAGTGATATCATCTCGTGAAAATAATTCAAAAATAATCCAGAAAGTTTAATGTATTTTTGTAATGTATAATATTGAATATGGAAAAACCTTACACTGTAGGAGAAAGACTCCAGTAAACACATGAACTGAATGCTAAATATATTACTGGGCAAACATTATAAACACACAATACTCCCTTTATACTTTTTTTTTTAGAAAACTTATTCAAATTGAATTAAAACGAAAATGTAAACACCTACCTAGAGCTTCAGTCAGTTATAAAATTTAAATAAATCAAATAAAAGTTTTTGTTCTTAAAAAATATAAAATTTTACAGCACTTGGTCACAGTTATGTATTAAAAATGTAAACACACTTTTTTTGCATGATTTTTAAGTGTGAAGTCATACTTTTTACAACCAGTGAAATCTTTGTTCATCCATAATTCCTACAGTGAGACCAAATCAAAATCAGAGTGACTAATATGTTTTTTTTTTGTTTTTTTTTGTGACTTTAAATCCAACCAAACTTATTTTACAGTCATGGCTGTCTTTCTAAAATAAGAAAACACTTAGAACATCCTGACCTCAGACTTCATACCACATGGTATAAGGCAAGTGGAATGAGCAGATTATATCAGGGGAACATTTTTGAATAAACAAAAGAATATCATCTATTTTCCATTCTTTCTGTCAGTATGGACCTGCTTTCTGCTTGGACCCTGAGATGAAAACTAAACAGGACTTCCCCTCCTTGGAAAATTAGCTGCCACTCCACTGACACACGCACATGCACACGCACACACACACACACACACTCCCTCGTCCCCTTTTATCATGCGATTTCGCGTCCCCTCTATGGACGATCCAGAGGGGGAATTGGGTAAATAACATGACTTTCTTCTGCCTCCTCTAGCTTTTCTCTTCATCCTATTCCAACACCCCCCACCCCTTCACCACGTCCTCCATCTTCCTTTCTCTCTATCTCTGCCCCACTTCCCATTTTCTCTCTCTGCTGTCTCCTTGGCCCCATGAACATTTTCAATTTCTGCCTGATCAGCTGCAAAATTGAGTAGATCTGCAGACACACATGCAGACAGAGGAATACACACGCACACAAACACACACGCGCTATTTGCTGTTATCAGTGTGAAACAAGACCAGGGGAAACTTGATATAGTCACATTCACGGTCTGTCACAGACGAACCATCTGCAAAGCCCTAAATGTTTTGGACAATTGTTCGACTTGAATCTTCTTCTTGGGAGAATGAGTTTTCCCCCTTTTTTTTTAGCTTAACTCCCTACCAAGTTTGTGTGACAGTAAACATCATCATTTCCTGCTTGCGCTCTCTTTTTCCTCTTGATTTTTCCCTCCATATGTTTGGGCAGGCTTTCATATGACTGTCAGACCCATGTATCGTTACATTTTCCAAAAATACAAGGCTTTGTTTCACAAATGATGGGATGATGAGGTCTTCATTGGAGGCTCTAAAGAGGTTTCTTGACGCTTACAGGAGAATTGATTAACGAGGAATTGCTTGGTGGAGCAGGCCATCCAGATTTAGAAGCGGAGATGTCTCGTTAGAGGATGGCAGCTTGGGTTTTCCTTTGGTGCTAATTGACAGTGGGAGTGGAGGCCCAACTCAATATATGTTCCACTGAATATAAATGCAGGAGGTGCTTCCTTTTTAAAAGAATTTAGTACTTTACACTCTAGACTTTATTTGGTATTTTACATGATAGACCTATACAAAGTAGAGCATAACTTTCAAACGTGACCTATTATGCGTCTTTGAACAGGTAAAAATAACTCTGTGGACTATACAAAACATGTTCATCACATTTTTCACACACAATCTTCGTTTGGTAATGAGATTGTGGTATGCTCAGTTCTGCTTTAGTTCAGCAGTTTTAGAGCCTCTTGCCACTTTAAATGAAAATAATCTGCTACTAAGCCACAATGCCCCAACTAAACGTTTACACTCACACGTGCGCATTTGTGCAACTGCAGATCACTGAAAAGCAGAAGTCGAGCCTCCTGCACAACCAACAACAACAATCAGAAGTGGTTTTTGGATGGTAACAAACACTTGATACCAGGCCAGGCTTCAGTGGGGTTGCTAGATGAGGGACCTCCAATCTGGGTTAACCCTAACCTCCAAAAACAATTCAGAGACTCCACATTGTTCACAACTCCTTTTTCTATTCGCTGATTGGCCCGGTTAAAATTTTTTCACAGAAATCAAGTTGTGATTTCTGTGAATATAACAGAAATCCCAAACAGATCACTCAAGGGAAATGAGAAATGAGAGCAGGAATACGTAGGGATGCAATGGCCAGTCCAGGGTTCTGTATGTTTTTAAGTACAATTTTGGACTTCCACATGCTTGCTGTGTCCTTTATATTGCTTGTGAGAAACTTCAAGCAGAATGTCTTGTAGTTTGCTGTGAAAACAGTGACTTTTTTGGCACTCATAGACTTGTCTATGTTGTTCTGTCAATCTTCACAAGCATCTCTTGAGTTACCATAAGCCCGTTGGCCAAGTCCTTCTCCTCTCTGCCATTTGTTTTCCTTGGATGTCATGTTTTGGTGGGTTTGCTGTTCTGCCATTCTCTGTTCCATTTTGGATGATGGAGTGAACAGAGCTGCATGAAATTTTGTTTTATAGTCTAACTCTGATTTTAAATTTCTCAATTACTTCCCTCCTGACCTCTCTGCTGTATTCCTTGATTTTCATGATGCTGTTTGTTCACCAATATTCTCTAATAATTCTCTGAGGCATTCAAAAAAATAATATTACGTGGCTTATCTGAATTTTATCAACAGACATTATAAAACAGTGATCCAAAACAATAAAACAACCACAAATGTAAAGCTTTGGTTGACTTTTTTTTGTAAAATGTGGAAACCCAAACTATGGAGTAAATTATAACATTTCACTTTTTTATTTGAGACCATACCTTGGAATTATGATTTGTGCTGGAGAGAAAATAGCTGCACCATTTAATAGCAGACATGTCACATTTTAAAAACACTGGTTACAGTCAGTTATAGAAATTGTGACATCAGTAACCAGAAGTATTATTCTATATGGAATGTTTTACTTTACAATAAAGCAAAAATTTATGAATTTTTAGTCGGCCTTGAATTAATTATACAGTTTACATAAGAAGATGCTTTGTGAAACCCTCCCCAAACACACACACACACACACACCCACACACACACACACACACACACACACACGTTTGTGTTGCTATCTTTGTGGGAACTTTTCATTGACTTCCATTCATTTCTACAGCCTAAACCTTACCTTTACCCTTTTCCTAACCCTAACCATCACATACCTAACCCTATCCCTAACCCTAACCAAAACTCAATTCATACCTTAGCCCTGACCCAAAAACAGGGTTTCCCCTTGTGGGGATCAGGCTCCGGTCCCCACAAGGAGCAATTGGTCCCCACAACGTAGTATATGTCAGGAAAATCGTCCCCACAAGGTATTACAAACAAACGCACCCCCCCCCCCACACACACACACACCCACCCACCCACACACACACATACACAAAAAAATCAATCAAGTAACAAGCAAAGGATCTCAGTGAAGTGTGTAGAGGATGAATTTGGTCGCCTCTCAGCAGGATGAAGGAAACCACTGTGAAGTCTGCTGCTACAGATGCGGTTCTATTTTTCCTCCAGATGGAAGCAGGTTGAACAGGCTGCTCGGCTGCTGTGAACCGATCATGTTCTGGGCACAGCCCTGCAGTCCAGGATAATGCAGCTCTCCGTTCTCCATGTTTCCAGTTGAGATTGCTGCACTGTGAAAGTTCAGAAAAATTCTCAATCTTCGCTTCCTTAATGCTTTGCTTTATGTGTTGTCTTTAAGACTGCTGAAGTTAGGGGCACTTGAACATTTTGTAGAACAAAATGTTCAAGTGTCATTTTGCTTAATTATTCAAGCAACAGCACCAAATAATAGATGTGAAAGAAGAAATAGTCAGATAATAATCAACCCAGTTTTGAATAAATACTTTAGGAGGCTTTGCTGAGGGAAATTTCACACTAAAATATCAACAAGCTAATGTGCTACAGGCAGCCAGATACTAGGGGATTGATGAGGTAATGCATTTGAAATTATTAAGTCTTCTTTTATTTAAACATTCTCAAGTTGGTGATTTTCAATTCAAAATTAAAATTTTCTTTCAACTCCCTCAACATTAATGTAGATCACACACACAATTGTCTGTTGAAATCAGAACTACGAAGGGCTCTGAAACTACACATTACTTTACATGTATGAACTTAAGTACTGATAATTTCAAACTGTTAAAGGAACAGTATTATGTAAAATCAATTTTCTTGAGCTTTACAACATGTTAGAATGTTTTCCCTCCTCAAAGACATACCTGGAGTGTTTTTATTCTTTCTTTATTTCTTTCATGCGTGTCTAAGAAACCCTTCAGTCTCCATGTGAACCATTCAGTGGTGGAAAAACGCCTGTGTGGACAGAGCACCACTTTTTCCATGCATCTCCTCCCTCTTCCCCACTCAGTTCCTTCAGACTAGCCAGAAGCAATTAGCAAACACCTGGCAGAACTACTTCTGCTGAGCTCTCACATAGACTACTTTCCAGGTGTTTGCTGGACATAAATATTTACTTTGTGTACCAAATATTTATTTTACAAACTAAACATTTAGTTTACTAAACATTTAGTTTACAAATTAAATATTTAGTTCCTAACTAAATGTTTAACTCTGAGCTGAATATGTACTTTAAGTGTACCAACTAAATGTTTATTTTCAAACTAAATATTTTGCTCAGACCTAAATATTTTTGCTTGCAAACTAAATAAATAATTAGCAAGAAAGCTACATGTTTAGCTAGTCGATTATTTAGATTGCTAGCTAAATATTTGATTTACTAATCATTACATTTGACTTTTTCTGACAGGCTAAATATTTAGTTGCTGCACTAAATAATTACAATGGTGATGACAAAATATTTTCAAACTAGATATTTTCGCTCAGGCTTTTAAAATAAGCTTCCTAATTAAATATTTGGCAAGAAATCTACATATTTAGCTTGTTAACGATAGCTAAATATATTTTAGCTTGCTAACTGTTTAGACTGCTATCCATTTAATTTGACTTTCTCTGTGACAGGCTAAATATTAAGTTTGAAACTAAATCTGTAGCTTGTAAATTAAATACCTAGGTATGACATTTAAATGTATCATTGTGAAAATCTGACTATCTTTGACTGGCTAAATAAACTGAAATGTTGCTGTTAATTATTTTACTGTGTAACTTTACAAATGGCAGTCCCATACTCCTTAACCAAAGATAAACTGTAACTGATACTTTGTTCCACAAATTATTGTACAGATATGTAGATAATTTTCTTTAAGTAACTTATTTTTTAGGGTTTTAATTAGTTGATTTCTGCAAAATATTACTACATTAGAATTTCTGTATTTTCACCCTAAAATGAAGTTAGAAGGGGAAAAAAACTCTGATGTATTTCTAATAAACAGGATTTTCAAACTGCTATTGTTGTAATGCAGAAATAGCCAGATATATTTTGGCAGAGAAGGGGGAATCCCTCATTAGAGATGACAGGAAACGACGGAAAAGGTCAGGCATTTGAATAGCACTAATGAAGTCAAAACATGCCGTTCGCAACTATATAACATAGAGTGTATTAGACGTTTACACGTGTGGAAAAAAAAAAGTTCACCAACGCGCCTGGAAATGACAAACGAGCTGCATCTTGCTCTTCCTGCTGCCGCTGCTTCCAGGAGCCACCGGCAGGTGGCGCTCTCCTCCTTCCCGAACCACCGCCGGGACAGACCCTGGGAGCGCAGCGTGGCCGCCCGCCGCACACGACGGAGGAACTGAATGAACTTTAAATCTGCCTCCCAACTTTCAGCCTCTCTCCTCCCGCAGGTCTCTCTCTCCCCCCCAGCCACCGCCGCCCCCACTCTCACTCTCCCCCCTCCACACAATCTCTTCCTCTCCCGCCTCCGCCGCTCCGCAGGTGAAAACCCAGAGGCAGATCTCAGCCATGGATTTACTGCGATCACGATCCAAGTGCTGAACCGTCACATCTTTCCACTCGTCCGGATTTCCAGGCGCTTTTTGCGGATGATCATCAGCGTCGTGAGGCGAGATGATGGCTTCAATAGGCGAATTCGACCCTCTGAACACCAGAGTCCCTGCAACTAAGATAGAAGTTACTGTGTCCTGCAGGTAAAGAATATTTATTATTATTATTATTAT